>NW_026731723.1:685000-995000 GCF_028476545.2 Physella acuta | reverse complement strand
ACTTAAGACAATTAGAGAAAGACGTCAACGCTCTTGTGGCTTCAGCTATTGCTCCATCTGTTTGCTTGCTAGTGCAAGCTTTACATTGGGTTGTGTGTAACAATCTTTACATTGGGTTGTGTGTAACAATCTTTACATTGGGTTGTGTGTAACAATCTTTACATTGGGTTGTGTGTAACAATCTTTACATTGGGTTGTGTGTAACAATCTTTACATTTGGTTGTGTGTAACAATCTTTACATTTGGTTGTGTGTAACAATTTTTACATTTGGGTTGTGTGTAACAATCTTTACATTTGGTTGTGTGTAAAAAAAATCTTTACACTAAATCGAGTGTAACAATCTTTACATTGGGTTGTGTGTAACAATCTTTACATTGGGCTGTGTGTAACAATCTTTTACATTTGGTTGTGTGTAACAATGTTTACACTAAGTCGAGTGTAACAATCTTTACATTGGGTTGTGTGTAACAATCTTTACATTGGGCTGTGTGTAACAATCTTTACATTTGGTTGTGTGTAACAATGTTTACATTGGGTCGTCCTATACTTGACATGCTAGTAAATGGTTTGGGACTTTATAAAACAAATAATGTATTTCTAAACCTCATAGATGTAACGATCCTATCTATAACCGGGATGAAAGGGTCCCACGTATCTTGTGCCTCAGATAAACGATCCTATCTATAACCGGATACAAGGGTCCCACGTACTTTACTAAGACTAGAAGATCGACCTTGTAGTGTTTTTTCCATCACGAGTCGCCATTTTGTATTGCCCTAAAAGACGTGCTGGATCTATTTCAACTTCAAGCATTCAATTTTAATTAGCCCGACCCTCCTCAGCCCCTTAGGGTTGCCTTGGTGCAGATGTTGTATCTGCCAAGCCAGTGGTACCCTACAGATGGCTAATTATAGACCAGCACTAACCCAGTAAGCTGAGTTCTACTGGCGCGGTGGTCAACAGTCTTGTTTGTCTGTTTGTTTGTTTGTTTGTTTGTTTGTCTGTTTGTTTGTTTGTTTGTTTGTTTGTTTGTTTGTTTGTTTGTCTGTTTGTTTGTTTGTTTGTTTGTTTGTTTGTTTGTTTGTTTGTTTGTTTGTTTGTTTGTATGTTTGTTTGTCTGTGGTAGTACCAGAGTCAAGACGTGCGCCAGTTGTCTGGCGTCTTAGAAATAGGTCACAGCCATAAGTTTCATTCATAGGTCACAAAGGTCCCAGACTCAAAGTTCAGACAAACGGTCCATATTTCTAGCCTTGCAGTTTGTCTTCATCAATTCATGGATTAAATGGTGGCGCTACCTCCCCTCAACCGCCTTTGTTAATCTCGACTCAAATTTACATTTAAACCCGGCATCAAATAGTGGTTGAAATTTGAAATTAAATAACATTTGAGAATACTAGCTTATAAGGCTGTTCTTGATCTCCACTAAACTTTACATTTAACCCTGGCATTAAGTAATGGTACCAAATCCTAGCTGAAATCGCTTTAAGTTTGAGGGCGGTGTCAGCCTGTGGTCAAAGTACAAAGTTGCATTAATCTTTAGCCCACGGCGGTATATCCAAATATTATATTCAATCACATTTCAAAATTACTTTTAGCCTACTCGGTTTATTCGTTGTTGTTGTTTTTTTGTTGTTTTTTTTAGCGTGTGATCAATAATTCATTTATTTGCTCCACACGTGGTTATTTAAAGGTTTCCTCAACCTCCCCCCACATCTGTTTATAGATTTCCTCAAACTCCACATGTGGTTATTTAAAGATATTTTGATCGGGCAGTGAAATTGATGTTATCGTATCCTTAGCTACACCTTCTAATCTGGTTCTAGTCCCCCCTCCCCCCCCCCCCAATCATCCCATCCTATAGCCAACGCTCCACCTTCTAATATGGTTCTACCCCCCCCCCCCCCAATCTTAATCCCACCCCTAGCCAACGCTCCACTTCTAACCTGGTTCTAGCCCCCTCCCTTCCCCCCCCATCTTAATCCCACCCCTAGCCAACGCTCCACTTCTAACCTGGTTCTAGCCCCCCCCCCCCAATCTTAATCCCACCCCTAGCCAACGCTCCACTTCTAACCTGGTTCTAGCCCCCTCCCTTCCCCCCCCCATCTTAATCCCACCCCTAGCCAACGCTCCACTTCTAACCTGGTTCTAGCCCCCTCCCTTCCCCCCCCCCCATCTTAATCCCACCCCTAGCCAACGCTCCACTTCTAACCTGGTTCTAGCCCCCCCCCCCCCATCTTAATCCCACCCCTAGCTAACGCTCCACCTTCTAATCTGGCGCTACCCCTCAAGTCTCAATCGAATTCACTAACCTGAAATCCATTTCCAATTGTACGCTCCCCTTGTCATTAGCTCCACCCACGACATTAGCTCCACCCCCTTATTATCTCTGCTCCTCCTGTCCTTACCTTGAGCCCGCTTTGAATCCACCCATCAGACAGACAGCATCAGCCAGGGATGAATAGGGTCACTGACACCTCCTACACCATCGGCCTGGGTCAGGTCGTGGGACGGGCTGAGTGACGTCAGTAGTAGATCCTGCTCAACTAACCAGAACCTGGAACTTTAGCTAGGAGAGTCCAGCTGTCTTTAGCTAGGAGAGTCCAGCTATTGGGCCCAGACAACCTATGATCTTTGTCTTGGCCTCTCCTATTGACACCAAAAGACTGCCATGTGGTGTAAGAACCAACAATACTCTTTTACTTGTGTATCCACGCTCAGCTTTGTAGAGACTAGCTAATCCACGCTACTTTTGTGCAAGCTAATCCACGCTCAGCTCTGTTTACTTTCATGCGACCGCTATTATTGTTGTCTTTTGTTATTCTATTTATAAAAAAAATCCAATTCACGATTTAATTGATTTAAAGTTGGGAAAAAGCTTTGACTGTGTTAGTTATTCAATGGGAAATTTTTTAGTTTGATTCATCTCTTCCATATGTTTTACGTCTGAATCTTTGTCAATTAGTAGTGTTTGATACCAGTTGGTTTCATATATGCATATATATGTATTCATATGTATATATATATATTCATATATATATATATATATATATATATATATATATATATATATATATATATGGGTAAATATATGCATATGTATATGTATTCCCAAATACAGAACGAGAGCACTTATTCGTCAACAACCATATTGTGGGTCCATGGAGGAAACGTTTAAACCGCTGTGCCCCCCCCCACCCCCCCCCCCCCCCCCCCGGTCTATAGTCTGACCAACTTAGAACAAGTTCGGAGGCGCCAACATGTATGACGCGCTACCCAACATGCAACAGGTTGTGGGTTTTCTATTAGAACACGCCAGGCACGCGAGCACCGGTTGCTATAGTAACGGCAGATCTGCGGCTTGATTGAACTGCCATGACGTGGCACCAATAGCAAATGTAATTAATGTAAGACTCCTCATTTTTTTTTACTTCCATCAGAGAGTCATGGATTTCACTCATTGTACATTCAATACTTTAGCGGGACAGCGACTTTAAAAACGTGACGGTTGACAGCATTAACGTGTCTAACGACAGCAGTAACGTGTCTGATGACAGCATAATGCAACATCAGTAATGTGATCACCTGAACCATAAGTTGGATGTCACATCTTTTAAACAAAGACGATAATCAAAAGCTATGATATGACGACAATGTAGAGCTGTTATGAAGAGGTAGCCACACGACGGATCAAGATTGCCAGAGGCGCTGCTGACTAATCGTTGCCCGATAAACAAACATTTTTAAGTAGGATGTGTTGTTGTTTTTTGTTGCTTTTTTTTTAATGATGAAAATTAAAGATAATATCGGGCTTAAATGACAAAACATATAGGAAATAATATTTAAACACAACTTTTATACTAGGATACTAGGATAAACTTGCTGCATAATTTTAGTACTTGTTATGCTAAATCGAATGAAAAGCGCAGGATTATGCTACGTATGTAGCATAATCTTGGTATTATGTGTGTGATCAGTCCGCTTAATACATGCAGATCCGACAAAGTAGGCTGGACTATCCTGGTGTAATGTACACACTGGTCGTGTTCCATCAGCGAGGGGCGAAGTCAATCAAAAATACAATTGTTTCAATGCAACGACACGTTGTATTATAGAGAGAGAGCTCATCTTCAACAATGTCTGACATGAACCGATGACAGCTACAGTAGAGCTTGTGTGTATGTGTCCGTCAAAGGGACAACAGTTTATTTTTAAAGTAAAAATACTAAAAACAAAATCGATAGGAAAATGATTTTTTTTTTCAGCTTGTTGATAAGAGAAAATGTGGGGTTCCTAAAGTTGGAGAACGTTCCGTTCAGCCATTTCCTTAATCCGCAGTCAATGATTTAAGGCCTCAGACATGTATGTACTCTACTCTAGAGATAAAGCCAACTATAGCCTTGTCATCTCACACGGTGTCTAGGCTCCGTATTGGTTCTTACAGATTTGGTCCCTATGCAACAATATCAATATTCGATCTGACGCAAACGTTTTTAAACTTGCCGGACCAGTAGGACACTCAAGTCTGTAGATAGCCGGACCAGTAGGACACTTAAGTCTGTAGATAGCCGGACCAGTAGGACACTCAAGTCTGTAGATAGCCGGACCAGTAGGACACTCAAGTCTGTAGATAGCCGGACCAGTAGGACACTCAAGTCTGTAGATAGCCGGACGAGTAGGACACTCGTCTGTAGATAGCCGGACCAGTAGGACACTCAAGTCTGTAGATAGCCGGACCAGTAGGACACTCAAGTCTGCAGATAGCCGGACCAGTAGGACACTCAAGTCTGTAGATAGCCGGACCAGTAGGACACTCAAGTCTGTAGATAGCCGGACCAGTAGGACACTCAAGTCTGTCGATAGCCGGACCAGTAGGACACTCAAGTCTGTAGATAGCCGGACCAGTAGGACACTCAAGTCTGTAGATAGCCGGACCAGTAGGACACACAAGTCTGTAGATAGCTTTGCATATTTCTCTTATGTCAGGGTTATCATATTTGTCAACTGAGTGGGCCGTTTTGCCGGGTGACATAGAGGGGAACTGTACGGGGGATGGGGGCCGTTTTGTAGGCAGCCGATATGACAGTGTCCAATTTTCCGCTAGCCGTTTTGACTAAGGTTTTTTTTTGTCTGGCACCGTTTTCACGTCGCACGATTTGTGTACGAGTTTAGATGTTTCAATAGATGTCCGGTTCTGTTTGGATTTACTAGTTGAATATACTCGAGTTTTTTTAATCTGTTTAGTAAACATTAGCAAATGAAAGATGTGACGCTAATGTATCGTGTGTGATCATTAAATGGATGTCGTCCATTGTCCTTTGTGTCCTAGTCTAGCACCTGTGTGGATTGGTGCTTGACAATGTCCGCCGTCTAGAATTATTGAAGCGGGTCCCAGACTTTTTTCTTGTGTAGCTCATTCTCGTCTTATGTTGTAGGTCCCTCACATTTTCATTCAGGATATAAATAAATAAATAAATATATATATATATATATATATATATATATATATATATATATATATATATATATATATATATATATATATATATATATATATATATATATCATTCTTATGTGGCCCCTGGGGAGCAAAGGGCTGCAACAACACATTTCCAGCGGACTCGGTTTATATATATATATATATATATATATATATATATATATATATATATATATATATATATATATATATATATATATATATATATATATATATATATATATATCATTCTTATGTGGCCCATGGGGAGCAAAGGGCTGCAACAACACATTTCCAGCGGACTCGGTTTATATATATATATATATATATATATATATATATATATATATATATATATATATATATATATATATATATATATATATATATATATATATATATATATATATATAGGGCCTATATATATATATAATTTCTTCACTCTTTCCATCAACAGCTAAGAAGATCCACCTTTTGTTGCCCTCTTCCATATGTTGAAAGCATCCACCTACCCCTCTCCTCCTTCCCCCACCCACCTCTCACGTGTGAAGGCCAAGAAGCGTCTCGTGGCACGTGAGGTTGTTTATATATCGGGTGCATTAGAAGTGACCATGACCTTGTACCTGCTTGACGTAAACATGCTGGCCGTGTGTTTTGTTGATAGGCCGTGTACATCGGCAATACTTCGTGTACTCGCTCGTTTACGGTAGTCGGAGAAAGACTTTACCACATCAAGTTAAGACTTTACCACATCAAGTTAAGACTTTACCACATCAAGTTAAGACTTTACCACATCAAGTTAAGACTTTACCGCAGCATGATAAGACTTCCCCACAACCAGATACTCTCTACAGAACGTGTTGACTGATCTGATTGTTATTTATCTGAGTTGACTGATCTGATTATCTGAGTTGACTGATATGTAGCAGAGATTGACATCTGCGAGTGACCATAGTTTTAATGAATAGCCTTAATTCTCCAATCAGTCAATGTATTAATTAGGTCAGGCTTGTTTGTCTTACAAATTAAAATGCGAATGGAAATTTCTGAGCGCCCGCCTTTCCGGTCAAGAAAAAAGCGTAATGGGAATTTTTTAATTCTTAAAACAAAACACAAATCAATAGATGAGAGTAGTGTGTACCGTGGTCTAACCAAAGACGGATGACTGGGGTATCACAGGCTCTCTACTCGGTGTGTCTTGTTGGGGGTGGGGACATTATCGGGTGCTAGATTATAAAATAATCTAATAACTGCTTAAAAGTGGAAGGTACAGGTTTACGAATAGTGTCACTTCCTCTAAGCCTTGGGTATGACTAATATATTAATTGTGTCACCAGTTTGTTTGGTCACCAGTTTGTTTGGTCACCAGTTGATTGTGTCACCAGTTTGTTTGGTCACCAGTTTGTTTGGTCACCAGTTGATTGTGTCACCAGTTTGTTTGGTCACCAGTTGATTGTGTCACCAGTTTGTTTGGTCACCAGTTGATTGTGTCACCAGTTCGGCGTGTCACCTGGGGACCGCTATTGTTGACTTAGATGAGCAGCCCGAACTGCCTGTTTGAACCGAACGAGTGACAGTTTGTGGCTTTTGTTTTTGTTGCCTGCTGACGACATTAAGACATGTTTAGATTTATTCTGGGCAAACTTAAGCTAATTGTGGAACTTTAATTCCATGGAAAAACATGGAGCTGTGAGTGGGTTGTTGAGGTGAAATAGCGGGTCATTTCAGGATATCACCATCCATATATATATATGGATTATATATGGTATATATATATATATATATATATATATATATATATATATATATATATATATATATATATATATATATGGATTATATATGGATTATATATGGTATATATATATATATATATATATATATATATATATATATATATATATATATATACATACATACATATAAACGTGAGCTATTTGACCAACCACCTGTCACATTTAACACTATATAAAACAAACCACCCAAAAACGTGTCGAAGCCCACTCCTACTATCCCGTCACAGCACAATGTTTCAAAGTATAGAGAACCGCTATATACATAACGACGATTTTATCAGTGTATTTAAAAGTAAATCTGCTTGATATTCATATCTTCTTAATTATAGTGAATTTTGTAGCTTGGTAATATTAATGCTGTTATATGTTATATTTTGAGAGCGCAACATTCTTTTATCTGGCCAAAATAAGAAACTTGCTAACAAATATAGATTATTTTAAGTGTACAATAAGACAAATATAGATTGGTTTAAATGTACGGTACCACCTTTATTCTATCTCAATATGTCCACGATTCGTACGTCTCCTCCTAGTAAATGACGAGATTTTAACTCTCAATCCACGCCAGGTGTTTAAAGCAGGTGTGACCGAGAGAAAGTTTGTCAGCAGACGACACGTCAGGCCGTGGATGGTCCAAGTTCAGAGAGACAAGAAAACTGCTGGCGGTAAAAGGTAAATAAGCCGCGATTATCGAATACTAGAATTTTCTTGCTTATTACTTCCCTTTAAACTGGAACCTGCCACAGAAAACCCTATCATTAATAAATACATAAAAACGTTTATAATTACAAGCTTTTATAAATTCACTAAAAACAAGAAAATAATACAATTTTTATTAAATATAAAATTATTTTTAAAAATATAATAATTCTGCGGTTACTTTAAATATAAAAAAATACTTCCTTTAAATATATTAATGCACTACTATTTATATCACTATAAATAAAAGCGTGGGCCGCTTGTTTAAATACTTATAATTATAATACTATATATATATATATATATAATACTATATATATTATTATACATATTATATATATATATATATTATGTTATAGTATATTTTATATTATATGTTATATAATTTAACATATAATATAACATAATATAACATATTATATGATATATTATGTTATATAATATAACATAAGTTATATTATATGTTATATTATATATTATATTATATATATTATATTATATATATTATATTATATATATTATATATATTATATTATATATATTATATTATATGTATTATAAATATTATATGTATTATAAATATTATATGTATATTATATGTATTATATGTATTATATGTATCAAGTGAGACCTATATTAATATTATGTACATATTATATATAAAATATTTATTATATATGTACTTATATAAGATTTAGATAGAGACGAATTAAAATGTATACACTGAGTATTGAGTGGAATTAGATTTAAACGGCACAAGCTCTCTTCTGTCTCCAGGAATGAAACTGTTGTTTATCAATGTCGGCTCTGGCGTCATTTCAATGGCAGTTTAAATTATGACGGCCTTCACACACTGCTGCACCGTGTCATGACCTTCACCATGTTGCACCCTGGGATAGCTGTCTCAAGACTCTGCCGTGCCCTCAGTCCTGACGTTCTACCTGCGACCACAATGGACATCATCGAGGTGGGTATGATGACAAGTGTATCACCAAAAGACTAGCTGAGTGACACCATAAAACTAGCTGTCGTTATGTTCAATTTTCTCCCTTAGATCCTAGAGACCATTGGCTGTATCACATTAAGTCTGGTAGAGAAGACGAGTCCAGCAATGTTGTTCTCCACAAGGCGGAGAACTTTACGTATTGGAGGTTGGTCTTTAGTTTTGGTTATTCAACTCACTAAGTCACAAAATATGACCAGAGAGTGTAGAGAATTTAAAAGTTATCACATAAATGCAGTAGGATATATAAAATATTTTGACCTTTCACAAGTCTGGTGGGATATAAAAGTGTTAGTGCTGAAGTGTTGAGAACAACATTGAAGATGTTTTTGTAACTGTTGGTGGGTGGCTGATATTGTTCTTACATCCCCAGACAACTTGCGGCTTTGTGAGAGTGAGAGGACCATCAATGTTCTCATAGAAGCACCAATCAAGCTGGCCTATTTTCTTCAAGTGGCCAGCCAACACTGCGGCCAACCCCTGGAGGAGATGGCCAGCCAACCCCTGGAGATGGCCAGCCAACCCCTGGAGAAGATGGCCAACTCTGCTGGTGCATGTGACCACTGATCAACTTTTTTATTTCACAAACTAATTAAATATGTAACTAGTTGCAAGTAAATATTGTCATTTGTTGTAAAGAATAAAGCAAACTAAAACTGTTATGAAAATTTTATTACAATACAGTAGCTTAAAATAATTCAATTTGACCAAATCAAGATAAATTTGGTGTTAACTAAATTTTGTATAACATACATTACATACAAAATATTACAAATAAAATGATGAACTGACATCAGGGGGACTATGGAGCTTGCATTATATTTTTTTTTAATAAAGTTCTGAGAAAGTTGGGAAAATAAATCTAGCTCAAACTTCTAGTTGGGGGGGGGGGGGGGAGATACCAAAACTCAGGAGGGTCAGACTTTAAAAAAAAAAATTTTAAATGGGTAGGGTCAGTGGGCCATAACAAGACAGAACATATTTACAAGACAATAGCTACACAGGTCAAACAGCATAGTGAATATTCATCTTCCTTCAATACTATCAACACATTTTTTTTTTATTTAAATCATTTGAAAGTTCCAGTCAAATCCAAAAGGTTCATTTTTCAAGTTGTAAAGTGTAAAAAGTTAAAACTTTTAATAATGAAAAGTGTAAAAGTTGAACTTTAAATGATGTAAACAATAGGAAACTGTTATAAAGAATATCTTTAATTAAGGTTTGAGTGGCAAATAAAACATGTAATGAGCATTCATCAGTAACCATTTCTAATGTTTGTCATTTGCTGCAGCTCAATGTTAGTCAGATGTTTGGGAACAATTGTCTCTAGAATGTAGTGACACAACAAGCCTGGTTACTCAAGGCTGGCACCAAATGATGCTAGCACATCCTACTTAATGACTAGAGTTAGAATATTATGATTGTACACAGAATTATGCCACCAGCAGAACCAATAGAAGCAAAAGGAGCATTCAAGATAGCAGTTGAAGACAAAGGGGGGTTATAAGACATGCAGTCGTGTGAGGTATCTTGTTTTCTTTAAGGACAGCATTAACAAAGCAGTGGAGAATTGACAGCCAATCAACACAGGAACACAAAATGTTGGATCACAAGAGCCTCACAAGTTGGCCATCTTTTTACAAGAGCCTCACAAGTTGGCCATCTAAAATAACTCAGCAGGTAGTCTCAGCATTACACTTCAATTGGATGGCAACTTCTAAAAACAAAATAATTTAAAAAATGGAATGGTGCAGCCAAATAAAATATGGAGGTGATTAAAGCTAAATGCCGTGGAGTATGGACCTAAACAGTTACAGTAAACAGAAGTCACTGGCAAATTTTAGCACATTAAAACCTTTTAAATGTAGCAAATGTAGAAAAATAGTGTAAAAATAAAATTGGTCTAACAAAATGACTAAAAGTCTAGCCAGTGAAGTGCAGACTAAGCATGAACAGCTGATGCGAGACAGTAACAATAGATTCATGCACTTCAAAATTTAATATCCCATTCAGATCATTCAAAGACAATTGTAAAACAAAGAAAAAAAATTAAAAGCAGATCTTAAAACAAAATGTTGCCTAAATGAATTAACAATTATTGTGAGAGGGCTCAAAAAGTTTTAATGCTGTTTAGCAAAAGCAGTCAGGTTGTAGAAAATAATTTATCTTGAGCCATGCTTGGGGTGGATGTCAGACCGATCCACAAAATGGGACCAGTTATTTTCAAATCAATTATCAACTTTCATTAGCTAAGAAACTGTTTAAAAAAATAATTCTAATGTGTGACTTAATTTTAAATCTATTTCAATTGGGGGAGGGGGGGTTTATAAACCAGCCAAAATATTTGTTATGGCAAGAAAATGTTGGTGGCTACAGCACAAGTCCACAGTAAGCTCAGCACACAGATGAAGGGGAGGGAGAGACAGACAATATCTAAGGTACAGTCTGCATACCTACATCTGGACAACAACTACTTTAAAAACCATTTAATTTTGATTGTGTAAAAATAATAAATGTAGTAAAAAAAGTCCTGGTCTTAAAAAGTTAGTTTGGTCACTAAGGATGAGAAGCCTGTGTACACAGAGCCAGCTAGACAAACACAACAAAACAGCTGACGTGTGAGCTTGTACACAAGAATGATGAGAGGTGGATGATAAATGTCGTCTGTCACAGGTCTTGAGTGAGATGTCATTGGTTTCATCCGATTCTGTCACCAGATGTTGATGGTCAAACTGTCAGTGACAGCAAAGTCCTAACAAAACATGACGGCAGTAGCACACTGCCAGTGTTAGGATCATGTACGCCAGTCTAATTGAGATGATGAACATGAATTGACCTATCTTTGCTCACATGTTGAAACAAACAACTGAGGCAATGAAAACATGAGATAGCAGAAAACTGTTGCGTAAGGTTAAAGAAAAGGATGGGTTGTATTCCATGTCTAGATGCTGCTGTGTGGGGAAGTCCATCCATCTATGGATTTCTCTCTTCTCTTTTTTAAATAGCATCTGCAACAAAGTGGATTCAGTTATATATGGGTACATCTCAATATATGTTTACTATAATTATATGGGTAGATTTCAATACATTTTTACTTTATTCTAGTTAAATCTAATGCACCAGAAAGACAAGAGTTTCAGCAACAGACGACTAAATTCAAACCAGGCTAGTTTTTTCTCTCATCAGTCTAGTTCAGAACATTAGGCTTGGAATTATAATCAAAGAAGAAAACAGCTCAAGTATCTAGCCAGGCCCTATTAAATCGAAATTGTGGGAACATGTTCAAAGAACATTACTTGAGATAAGACATTTCACCTAAAATCCCTTTAACTACACTGACACAAAAAAAAAACTTGTTTTCTTTTAAAAGGTTCCAGACTTTTCCTTAACTACTCTTTTGGTATTTTTTATTATCAGACCAAAAAGTAGTGATTATCTTATTTCAGACTAGAATGTCCCCTGAAACTAAATTTGACCAGACTAGGATGTCCCTTGATACTAAATTTGACGAGACTAGAATGGCCCCTGATACTAAATTTGACCAGACTAGAATGTCCCCTGATACTAAATTTGACCAGACTAGAATGTCCCCTGATTCTAAATTTGATCAGACTAGAATGGCCCCTGATACTAAATTTGACCAGACTAGGATGTCCCCTGATACTAAATTTGACCAGACTAGAATGTCCCCTGATACTAAATTTGACCAGACTAGAATGGCCCCTAATACTAAATTTGACCAGACTAGAATGTCCCCTGAAACTAAATTTGACCAGACTAGGATGTCCCCTGATGCTAAAGGTTTACCAGAATTGAGTCTAAAAAAGGCCGCAGTCCTTGAGATTATTTTTTATGATAACATCTGTGACAGCATCGAAGACAAACTGCACATTGTTGGTGTCTGTGGCACAAGTGAAGTGGGAATAGATCTCCTTCGTGTCCTTCTTCTTGTTCAAGTTTTCAAACTGAAGCTGAATATAAGCGGCTGCTTCTTCATATGTGTTGGCCCCTACAGAAAAAGTTTGTATTGTAAGCTTGGAATAACCTGACAACATACAGAGTGACAATACAGCAACATGATCCCAATAAATTTAGGCAACATGATCCCAATAAATTTAGGCAAAATGATCCCAATAAATTTAGGCAACATGACCCCATTAAATTTAGGCAACATGATCCCAATAAATTTAGGAAACATGATCCAAATAAATTTAGGCAACATGATCCCAATAAATTTAGGCAACATGATCCCAATAAATTTAGGAAACAGAATCCCAAAATGTGACCAGTAGTCCACCAAATATTACCAGTGTACTCAGGAAAGCAAATAGTAAGCGGAGATTTTTTTATCTTCTCCTCGAAGAGATCTTTCTTGTTGAGGAAGAGAATGATGGAGGTCTCAGTGAACCACTTGTTGTTACAGATAGAGTCAAAGAGTTTCATGCTCTCCATCATGCGGTTCTGAAAACACAAAGATACGCAGATAGCATCTCACACACAGGACCTCACACACAGGACCTCACACTTCACACAGTGCCTCACACACAGTGCCTCACACACAGCACCTCACACATAGTGCCTCACACATAGCATCTCACACATAGCACCTCACACTTCACACAGTGCCTCACACACAGGACCTCACACACAGTGCCTCACACATAGCACCTCACACTTCACACATAGCATCTCACACATAGCACCTCACACACAGGACCTCACACACAGGACCTCACACATAGCATCTCACACATAGCACCTCACACTTCACACAGTGCCTCACACATAGCACCTCACACTTCACACAGTGCCTCACACACAGGACCTCACACATAGTGCCTTACACACAGCACCTCACACATAGCATCTCACACATAGCACCTCACACTTCACACAGCACCTCACACATAGCACCTCACACTTCACACATAGCACCTCACACACAGGACCTCACACATAGCATCTCACACATAGCACCTCACACTTCACACAGTGCCTCACACATAGCACCTCACACACAGGACCTCACACATAGCACCTCACACATAGCACCTCACACATAGCACCTCACACACAGTGCCTCACACATAGCACCTCACACATAGCACCTCACACATAGCACCTCACACACAGCACCTCACACATAGCACCTCACACATAGCACCTCACACACAGCACCTCACACATAGCACCTCACACTTCACACAGTGCCTCACACATAGCACCTCACACACAGGACCTCACACATAGCACCTCACACATAGCACCTCACACATAGCACCTCACACATAGCACCTCACACACAGCACCTCACACATAGCACCTCACACATAGCACCTCACACACAGGACCTCACACATAGCACCTCACACTTCACACAGCACCTCACACATAGCACCTCACACTTCACACAGCACCTCACACATAGCACCTCACACTTCACACATAGCACCTCACACTTCACACATAGCACCTCACACACAGGACCTCACACACAGCACCTCACACATAGCACCTCACACATAGCACCTCACACATAGCACCTCACACATAGCACCTCACACACAGCACCTCACACTTCACATATAGTGCCTCACACACAGCACCTCACACACAGGACCTCACACTTCACATATAGTGCCTCACACACAGCACCTCACACATAGCACCTCACACATAGCACCTCACACTTCACACATAGCACTTCACACACAGTACCTCACACATAGTTCATATGGATGTTAGCTTGTAAAAGATTGTAAAACGTGTATTAGCAAGTTTGTAAGCTGGTAAAAGTGTATGTTAGCTGACAACTGTGTACATACCATTTCCTGGTCTTCTGCCAGCGTGAGATCATATTCACTCATGGCTACAATAAAAATAATGGCTGTCACACCTTCAAAGCAGTGGATCCATTTCTTTCTCTCTGACCTTTGACCTCCTACATCAAACATTCTGGTTCAAGGTTAGAAAAATATCTCCATCAAAAAATGTTCATACTGATAATTTTATTGTTTTACTTAAGCCTGAAATGATTGACCCATCACTCTACCTCAACTGAGTGACCCAAATATCAGTCAGACTAAATCAGACCAACTACAAGAGGAGGTGTCAGACAATTCAATGGATCTTGGTCAGGAGTCTGTAGGACATTCCCAAGTCCACTAGCTCTAATGGGAAAGTCAAGGCAGCTGGACATAAGGCTGACCATACCATGTCAAGATACAGATGAACTCTACTTGTTCTGCCCTAGAAAGATTGGTCACAAAGGGGAACCTTAGTGTTTTTACCCCTTCCAGTAAGAAAACTTAATGCAGTAGCAAAAACCAGCGCATCTCAGAGCATTGGCCATGTATGAGGTTTAGTGAACCTACTTGAAGGGTATAAGGTTTAGTGAACCTACTTGAAGTGTATAGGGTTTAGTCAACCTACTTGAAGTGTATAGGGTTTAGTGAACCTACTTGAAGTGTATAGGGTTTAGTCAACCTACTTGAAGTGTATAGGGTTTAGTCAACCTACTTGAAGTGTATAGGGTTTAGTGAACCTACTTGAAGTGTATAAGGTTTAGTCAACCTACTTGAAGTGTATAGGGTTTAGTCAACCTACTTGAAGTGTATAGGGTTTAGTGAACCTACTTGAAGTGTATAGGGTTTAGTCAACCTACTTGAAGTGTATAGGGTTTAGTCAACCTACTTGAAGTGTATAGGGTTTAGTGAACCTACTTGAAGTGTATAGGGTTTAGTGAACCTACTTGAAGTGTATAGGGTTTAGTCAACCTACTTGAAGTGTATAGGGTTTAGTGAACCTACTTGAAGTGTATAGGGTTTAGTGAACCTACTTGAAGTGTATAGGGTTTAGTGAACCTACTTGAAGTGTATAGGGTTTAGTGAACCTACTTGAAGTGTATAGGGTTTAGAGAACCTACTTGAAGTGTAAATCTTTGAATGTGAAGTGAGTCTCCACAATGCCAGTGGTCTTGACTCTTGTCCTCAGAACATCCTGTTCTGTGGGGATGTAACCAGGTGCTGAAATCCGGTCCAAGGCATTCAGGTAGCTGTGTGGAACAGGTCAAATGAGTAGGTCATTAGGTCACAGGTCTAATGATTAGGTCATTAGGTCACAGGTCAGTTATGTCGCTGGTCAGGTAGCTGTGTGAGTTTGTGCCATCAATCTTGGGGGGGGGGGGGGGGTTGATGATATAAACTCCAGGGGGAGGTATTTTTGGAAACAAATAGTTAATTTTGCAGGTGTGGCGCCCCGGCAGGGTGAGATTTGGCACCCTAGGCTTTCCCGTGAGAGCTATGGTCCTGGTGACTATGTTCATTTTAATGACTGCGATTAAATAATTAATTAAGTACTGTGTTAGATGCACAATATATACAGTAGTGATACTTTATATCTGTATTTTAAAATACTGATAGCTTAAGTACCATTTTAAGTAAGCTCTTTTCAAGCTTTAAGCAATTACTGGTTAATGAAAGTAGTATTTTACTCTAGTTACATGTAAACACAGAAAATGTTTAGTTAGCTGTACAAAGTTTCATATATACATTGCTTTCTTAATTCTATCAACTTTTACGCAATTTCCTGTAACTTTTTTTCCATTTCTTATAATATATATCAAAAACCTCCGGGCGCTATATTTCTTAGATTATAGTTAGGTTGGCGCTTGCTATATTTATATCATAGTTAGGGTTGCGCGCTATATTTAGATCATAGTTAGGGTGGGGCGCGCTAAATTTAGATCATAGTTAGTGGCGCCTAAGCTTTGAAACTTCACCAAATTCAATTATCAAAATTAATTGCTAGACTAGAAAATGATTTGTGAAAGAAACGTGTTTGTTTTTGAATGGCTACAATGCCATGACTGCTACAGAGGATTATTTTTTAAGGAGTGTTGTTGTGACGCAATTAAAAACCTTAATTACTTAAAGTGTTTTACACTCAACTTACACAAGAAAGTAAAAACAGAAATTCATTTATTGTTTTTTTTTTTAAACAGAGGAAATAAATAAGTGTTCAGGTTATTTGAAATAAAGTGTCTAGGAACATATTATACTGCCGTGATTAATTCAAGATTCTAAAGAACTCCATGTAAGAAATGAATCACTATTCTGCCTCAATATAAAAAATATGATGCTATATCACTTACTATTCTGCCGAGTCGTTCAACTGGTACTCTCGCGACCTGCTGAAACACTCCTGAACGCCAACATCTTTCCACAGCCGTTTCATAATGCCAGACAGCTCGGCCGACATTTCTCCTTCGTCTGCATGGCCAGCCAATGCAAAAAACTGTCTAGCATCTTCCTGCAAACATAAAGAAAAGAATTTTAAACTGACATCTATCTACTCACATAAAACATTTTTTTAATACGTTTTGTTTAAGGTGTGCTAAACTGTCAGAACTGCCTCCACTGTAGGTAACTGTGAGGAAACATCAGTCTACAACACAGCCAAACATCAGTCTACAACACAGCCAAACATCAGTCTACAACACAGCCAAACATCTGTAAGCAATGTTTAACACAGCAACAAATCCTCAATGTTTAACACAGCAACAAAGCCTCAATGTTTAACACAGCAACAAATCCTCAATGTTTAACACAGCAACAAATCCTCAATGTTTAACACAGCAACAAAGCCTCAATGTTTAACACAGCAACAAATCCTCAATGTTTAACACAGCAACAAAGCCTCAATGTTTAACACAGCAACAAAGCCTCAATGTTTAACACAGCAACAAAGCCTCAATGTTTAACACAGCAACAAATCCTATTGTAGATCAAACAATCAGCGGCATTAGGAAATAGAGTTCCAGCTGGAGTGGAGCAACAAGAGTTGACCAGGCTTCTTGCTCTGGCTAGCACAGAACACAAGAACATTGGTTTCAACTGTTAGGGGAGGCATACAATCAGTGAAAACAATGCTCTTGTACTTAAATAAATCATCCCAACAGAACAACTCATGAATGAATGAGCTAGTAGAATCAATGAAAATAATGAAAGCATTGAGGGAACATGGGTAGAGATAAGAGTCACAAACGTCAATAATCACATAGATAGAGTACAGCTAAGTCACACAACTATGGGGGAGGGGGGGTCATCCACATCTGCATAATCATCACCAATGTCGCTGATTTGATCTACCATAGGAACTCACTTACACTTAAATCATTCTTGACAGGGGCCGGTGCTAAATTTTGACCACTTTGTGATGCTTCCGGGATCTCAGGTGTCTTTCCATCATTTTAAACAAATGCCAAATTGGTAAGATGTAAATAAATATGGTTGTCATTTAAAATACACAAAACTCAGAGAAATGGTTAAAAACAATGTGAAAAACAAAGGGCCCAGATACTAAGTGCCTTATAAAACAAAACAACGTTAGATCAATAGCGCATGGTGATGACAACTGCTAGATGTTGACAGAGTTCAACAGAACCATGTCAAACCCCACTCCACCAGCTTTCATTTAGTCTCTAGCAATGACTGACATTTGACATAGAAACACTGACAATTAACCCAGCAGTGTAAGCTGGAAAGGGTTTGTGTAGAGGGGGAGAAGTCAGGAAACAGTAACATGGTGACACATGGTGACCACAGAACTGATATAATCATGGTGACCACAGAACTGATATAAACAAGGTGACCACAGAACTGATATAAAAATGGTGACACAAGGTGACCACAGAACTGATATAAACATGGTGACCACAGAACTGATATAATCATGGTGACCACAGAACTGATATAAACAAGGTGACCACAGAACTGATATAAAAATGGTGACACAAGGTGACCACAGAACTGATATAAACATGGTGACCACAGAACTGATATAAACATGGTGACACATGGTGACCACAGAACTGGTAAAAAGCAAACACACCACTTATTTGTTTTACAAATTCAGGTCAATTAGCTTAGCGATATCAATTAGGATGATTAATGATGACCAATGATTCAGTTTTACCATGAAACGTAGGAGAGAAGCATGAATATTAGATGAACATGCAACCACTATGGGGAAACAACCTAAACAAAGGCTATGACATATTGGCCAAGCCTACACGGTAAAGAGATCCCCTCAAGTTGTTTCAAAGTGTGCCCCCCCCCCCCCCCCCCCACAGTGTGGCTCCAAACTAAAAACAGTCCTGACAATAGACTCTGCCAGTCTCCTGCAGGACAGCTGTTCATTTAGTCCAAGAGACAAGTCATACATTCAATAAGAGCACACACTCATCAAAACATACTATCATACATTCAATAAGAGCACACACTCATCAAAACATACTACCATACATTCAATAAGAGCACACACTCATCAAAACATACTATCATACATTCAATAAGAGCACACACTCATCAAAACATACTATCATACATTCAATAAGAGCACACACTCATCAAAACATACTATCATACATTCAATAAGAGCACACACTCATCAAAACATACTACCATACATTCAATAAGAGCACACACTCATCAAAACATACTATCATACATTCAATAAGAGCACACACTCATCAAAACATACTACCATACATTCAATAAGAGCACACACTCATCAAAACATACTACCATACATTCAATAAGAGCACACACTCATCAAAACATACTACCATACATTCAATAAGAGCACACACTCATCAAAACATACTACCATACATTCAATAAGAGCACACACTCATCAAAACATACTACCATAATTCAATAAGAGCACACACTCATCAAAACATACTACCATACATTCAATAAGAGCACACACTCATCAAAACATACTACCATAATTCAATAAGAGCACACACTCATCAAAACATACTACCATACATTCAATAAGAGCACACACTCATCAAAACATACTACCATACATTCAATAAGAGCACACACTCATCAAAACATACTACCATACATTCAATAAGAGCACACACTCATCAAAACATACTACCATACATTCAATAAGAGCACACACTCATCAAAACATACTACCATACATTCAATAAGAGCACACACTCATCAAAACATACTACCATACATTCAATAAGAGCACACACTCATCAAAACATACTACCATACATTCAATAAGAGCACACACTCATCAAAACATACTACCATACCAGACATGCCTACCCCTGTCAGCCAAAAGTAGTAACAGTCATGCCTTAAAAAAGGAATTTGTATCCAAAAAGAGGAACATACGCACGGACGCTATTTTACTAAATCAAAAATAAAAATAATCAATTAAAAATTACTCTAATGACATTAGTAGGCTTCTAGTCATATATAACTAGTCTCTAGGCTACATTTAAATACTGCTTATTAATGTTATCTTACATTTTTTTTAAAAAGTTAACCAGTAACCTGACACCCTCCCCCCAATAAAAACCATAGCTTTGGCATAACATTATTGATTTGATTATTTATGCCTTGCTATGTTCTAGGCTATACTAATTTGA
Organism: Physella acuta; assembly: GCF_028476545.2. NCBI lineage: Eukaryota > Metazoa > Mollusca > Gastropoda > Physidae > Physella > Physella acuta. Next base: position 974,564 of record NW_026731723.1, on the reverse strand, counting down.
ATAACAAATGCTGAAGGCTTTATCATATGTAATATATTAGTTAAGAGCAAAGACCCTTGATCTACCTAGTAAAAGTCCTAGTTACTTCTTACTAAGTTCTTCATAATAGTAGTTACTAGTTAAGTTACAACTTAAAGATAGATCAGTGTTCACTATTTCAGTATCTACTAGTAGATCTAGTTACAATTCTAGACCTAGTAGTAGTAGATATACTAGCTAGATCTAATATTAGATGATACTTGTAAATATTTAAGTCAACTAGGAAACAGAAACGTATGCCAAAGGGAGATAATCGCCTTTTCCTGCCTCTTTTTCAATTCACTTTATTACCTTTCTTTATTAATTTTTTTTTTCAAAAAATCGGAACAAACTTATTCAAAATCGGAATGACGGAACAAATTACTTTTTTAGGTGAAAAATCGGGACGGTTCCGATTTTGGCGGGACGGTAGGCATGTCTGCCATACATTCAATAAGAGCACACACTCATCAAAACATACTACCATACATTCAATAAGAGCACACACTCATCAAAACATACTACCATACATTCATTAAGAGCACACACTCATTAAAACATACTACCATACATTCAATAAGAGCACTCACTCATCAAAACATACTACCATACATTCAATAAGAGCACACACTCATCAAAACATACTACCATACATTCATTAAGAGCACACACTCATTAAAACATACTATCATACATTCAATAAGAGCACACACTCATCAAAACATACTACCATACAGTCAAAACAACATACATCCTTTCATTCAATAACAGCCCACCAATGTTTTCAAATATTAACATACAGTAAACTGTAACTAGTTGTGTAAGTTGTGACTAATTGTGTAAACTGTGACTAGTGGTGTAAGCAGTGACCAGTTGTGTAAACTGTGACTAGTGGTGTAAGCAGTGACCAGTTGTGTAAACTGTGACTAGTGGTGTAAGCAGTGACCAATTGTGTAAACTGTGACTAGTGGTGTAAGCAGTGACCAGTTGTGTAAACTGTGACTAGTGGTGTAAGCAGTGACCAATTGTGTAAACTGTGACTAGTGGTGTAAGCAGTGACCAATTGTGTAAACTGTGACTAGTGGTGTAAGCAGTGACCAGTTGTGTAAACTGTGACTAGTGGTGTAAGCAGTGACCAGTTGTGTAAACTGTGACTAGTGGTGTAAGCAGTGACCAATTGTGTAAACTGTGACTAGTGGTGTAAGCAGTGACCAATTGTGTAAACTGTGACTAGTGGTGTAAGCAGTGACCAATTGTGTAAACTGTGACTAGTGGTGTAAGCAGTGACCAGTTGTGTAAACTGTGACTAGTGGTGTAAGCAGTGACCAGTTGTGTAAACTGTGACTAGTGGTGTAAGCAGTGACCAATTGTGTAAACTGTGACTAGTGGTGTAAGCAGTGACCAGTTGTGTAAACTGTGACTAGTGGTGTAAGCAGTGACCAGTTGTGTAAACTGTGACTAGTGGTGTAAGCAGTGACCAATTGTGTAAACTGTGACTAGTGGTGTAAGCAGTGACCAGTTGTGTAAACTGTGACTAGTGGTGTAAGCAGTGACCAGTTGTGTAAACTGTGACTAGTGGTGTAAGCAGTGACCAGTTGTGTAAACTGTGACTAGTGGTGTAAGCAGTGACCAATTGTGTAAACTGTGACTAGTGGTGTAAGCAGTGACCAGTTGTGTAAACTGTGACTAGTGGTGTAAGCAGTGACCAGTTGTGTAAACTGTGACTAGTGGTGTAAGCAGTGACCAATTGTGTAAACTGTGACTAGTGGTGTAAGCAGTGACCAGTTGTGTAAACTGTGACTAGTGGTGTAAGCAGTGACCAGTTGTGTAAACTGTGACTAGTGGTGTAAGCAGTGACCAATTGTGTAAACTGTGACTAGTGGTGTTAGCAGTGACCAGTTGTGTAAACTGTGACTAGTGGTGTAAGCAGTGACCAATTGTGTAAACTGTGACTAGTGGTGTAAGCAGTGACCAGTTGTGTAAACTGTGACTAGTGGTGTAAGCAGTGACCAGTTGTGTAAACTGTGACTAGTGGTGTAAGCAGTGACCAGTTGTGTAAACTGTGACTAGTGGTGTAAGCAGTGACCAGTTGTGTAAACTGTGACTAGTGGTGTTAGCAGTGACCAGTTGTGTAAACTGTGACTAGTGGTGTAAGCAGTGACCAATTGTGTAAACTGTGACTAGTGGTGTAAGCAGTGACCAGTTGTGTAAACTGTGACTAGTGGTGTAAGCAGTGACCAGTTGTGTAAACTGTGACTAGTGGTGTAAGCAGTGACCAGTTGTGTAAACTGTGACTAGTGGTGTAAGCAGTGACCAATTGTGTAAACTGTGACTAGTGGTGTAAGCAGTGACCAATTGTGTAAACTGTGACTAGACTTTTCAAGTTGTAAATGTTTCTACCAGAGTAATCTCAAATTATTTGAGAAGAAATTTCTTTATCTTTACACCTGTTTAGGTGTACTTTTAACTATGGAACACCTTTAACTGTGGACACCTTTAACTGTGGACACCTTTAACTGTGGACACCTTTAACTGTGGACACCTTTAACTGTGGACACCTTTAACTGAGGACACCTTTAACTGTGGACACCTTTAACTGTGGACACCTTTAACTGTGGACACCTTTAACTGTGGACACCTTTAACTGTGGACACCTTTAACTGTGGACACCTTTAACTGTGGACACCTTTAACTGAGAACACCTTTAACTGTGGACACCTTTAACTGAGAACACCTTTAACTGAGAACACCTTTAACTGAGGACACCTTTAACTAAGACAGACAGGGAAGTAGTTTGTGACTTGTTTTCAACAATAATTTACTATTTGGGCCAAGGACAAGCAAGTGTATTAGTTTGACAACCCACAAGGTAACAGGTGAGAGCCTATTAGTTGTACATTTGAGAGCAATCAAACATTTTCTGCATGATATGTCCGTCAAATTGAGAGGACAAGGGAGAGAGAGGAGAGAGAGACAGAAGAGAGAGGCAGACAGATGAAAGAGACAGATAGAAGAGACAGATACAAGACACAGACAAGAGAGAGACAGATACTAGAGAGAGACAGATACAAGAGAGAGACAGAAGTGAGAGACAGAAGAGAAGACATATAGAAGAGAGAGACAGAAGAGAGAGACAGGCAGAAGAGAGACAGAAGAGAGAGATAGATAGAAGAGAGACAGAAGAGAGAGACAGATAGAAGAGAGAGACAAGCAGAAGAGAGACAGGCAGAAGAGAGAGACAGAAGAGAGAGACAGAAGAGAAGACATATAGAAGAGAGACAGATAGAAGAGAGGCAGATACAAGAGAGAGAGAGAGACAGATAAAAGAGAGAGACAGATAAAAGAGAGAGACAGATAAAAGAGAGAGACAGATACAAGAGAGAGACAGATACAAGAGAGAGACAGACAGAAGAGAGACAGATAAGAGAGAGACAGAAAGAAGAGAGACAGAAGAGAAGACATATAGAAGAGAGAGACAGGCAGAGGAGAGAGAGACAGAAGAAAGAAGAGAGAGACAGAAGAAAGAGAGAGACAGACAGAAGAGAGATACAGAGGAGAGAGGCAGATAAAGTACATAATGGCAGAAGTTACTGTAACTGGGGTGGTGCACCACTAATTGGGGTGGTGCACCTTCCAGTTGGAAGAACAAACTAAATGAAGCAGGACATTAAAATAGCCAGTGACTAGTATAGGCCCCTACTATTTGTGTGCGGGGTGTGTGGTGTGTGTGTGGAGCTGAAATAAGACAGGCCGGGACAAGAGATTCCTGTACCTGTGAAAAGATTTGCTTTTTACCGCACTTGTGGGCGCTGATCAAGGGAAACAAGCAATAACGTCATAAAGGGGAACTACCAATACGTTTGATCAAGGGAAACAAGCAATAACGTCACAAAGGGGAACTACCAATACGTTTGATCAAGGGAGACTACAGATCGGTGACTAGTGGGTGCTGAATGATGGGAAACTCTACATTTGCCAATCAAGACAAACTGGCGAACGACATACATAAATAATTTGATTTGAAATTCCTTCTTTTAAAACCACTAGACCGAAAGACTGAGAACAACTACCGGACGAAAGCCAACAAAAGCACAGCTCTCGAGAGGAAATCTGGTGTAGGCCACCAACCAATGCGTTCAGTCATGTGCAATCGAATCTTCACTAAGTATGAGACACGGTACACACGTCAAAACGCCACTACAAACTAACACGAGGGACGTTGGCAGCCACACAACAAGTGGGTAGACTTTGGTCATTACACCATTCACAAACTCCTGAGGGCCGTCAATGGCAGACCTAGTCGGTGGCACGTGTTAAACACTGCTTCAGCAAAACATGCTAGGCCCAACAAAACATGCTAGGCCCAACAAAACATGCTAGGTCCAACAAAACATGCTAGGCCCAACAAAACATGCTAGGCCCAACAAAACATGCTAGGCCCAACAAAACATGCTAGGTCCAACAAAACATGCTAGGCCCAACAAAACATGCTAGGCCCAACAAAACATGCTAGGTCCAACAAAACATGCTAGGTCCAACAAAACATACTAGGTCCAACAAATGATGGTTGGCCCAACAAAACATGCTAGGCCCAACAAAACATGCTAGGCCCAACAAAACATGCTAGGCCCAACAAAACATGCTAGGCCCAACAAAACATGCTAGGTCCAACAAAACATGCTAGGCCCAACAAAACATGCTAGGCCCAACAAAACATGCTAGGCCCAACAAAACATGCTAGGTCCAACAAAACATGCTAGGTCCAACAAAACATGCTAGGTCCAACAAAACATGCTAGGCCCAACAAAACATGCTAGGTCCAACAAAACATACTATGTCCAACAAATGATGGTTGGCCCAACAAAACATGCTAGGCCCAACAAATGATGGTTGGCCCAACAAATGATAGTTGGCCCAACAAAACATGCTAGACCCAGCAGATACCATGCCCTATAGAGTGGCCCACCAAAGGTGAGTCAGCCCAGCGGTCCACTAAGTGGCCTCGGCAAACCAACACAAGCATCTGTTTCCGCTACTACACAGGTTAAAATTAGCCTTCAAGTGACGACACACTCACGCAGACAAACTAGGTGACGCCCTTTGATAAATGAAATCATTACTATCTGGGACAAATAGCTCGATTGCAGATTCCTTTGATAAATAAAATCATTACAATCTGAGACAAATAGATCGATTGAAAATTCCTTTGATAGATAAAATCCTTACTATCTGAGCCAAAAAGATCGATGTATGTGATTGAATAAAACAAGCGCCTACAATCATTCACTGCTCAATGTTGTCTCGATTCTCTTTCTTCAGAGTGGTCTACTGGGGGGGGGGCTATCTTCACTGTTGTTACCAAAAGTACAGTTAATTAAGTAAGTTCTAGGAGTAACCAAAGTTCTAGGTGTAACCAAAGTTCTTTAGTTCTAGGTGTAACCAAAGTTCTAGGTATAACCAAAGTTCTAGGAGTAACCAAAGTTCTAGGAGTAACCAAAGTTCTTAAGTTCTAAGTGTAACCAAAGTTCTAGATGTAACCCCAAGTTCTAGGTGTAACCAAAGTTCTAAAGTTCTAGGTGTAACCAAAGTTCTAGGAGTAACCATAGTTCTAGGTGTAACCAAAGTTCTAAAGTTCTAGGTGTAACCAAAGTTCTAGGAGTAACCATAGTTCTAGGTGTAACCAAAGTTCTAAAGTTCTAGGTGTAACCAAAGTTCTAGGAGTAACCAAAGTTCTAGGTGTAACCAAAGTTCTGAAGTTCTAGGTGTAACCAAAGTTCTAAAGTTCTAGGTGTAACCAAAGTTCTAGGTGTAACCAAAGTTCTAAAGTTCTAGGTGTAACCAAAGTTCTAGGAGTATCCATAGTTCTAGGTGTAACCAAAGTTCTAGGTGTAACCAAAGTTCTAGGTGTAACCAAAGTTCTAGGTGTAACCAAAGTTTTAAAGTTCTAGGTGTAACCATAGTTCTAGGTGTAACCATAGTTCTAGGTGTAACCAAAGTTCTAGGTGTAACCAAAGTTCTAGGTGTAACCAAAGTTCTAGGTGTAACCAAAGTTCTAAAGTTCTAGGTGTAACCAAAGTTCTAGGTGTAACCAAAGTTCTAAAGTTCTAGGTGTAACCAAAGTTCTAAGAGTAACCAAAGTTCTAAAGTTCTAGGTGTAACCAAAGTTCTAAAGTTCTAGGTGTAACTTGGCGCTTTTAATAGATACTTGTTGTATACGTGCGCTATTGATGGATACTTGTTGTATACGTGCGCTATTGATGGATGCTTGATGTATACGTGGGCTATTGATAGATACTTGTTGTATACGTGCGCTATTGATGGATACTTGTTGTATACGTGCGCTATTGATGGATACTTGTTGTATACGTGCGCTATTGATGGATACTTGTTGTATACGTGCGCTATTGATGGATGCTTGATGTATACGTGCGCTATTGATGGATGCTTGTTGTATACGTGCGCTATTGATGGATGCTTGTTGTATACGTGGGCTATTGATAGACGAGTGGAAGAAGGAAGATTTGTGTAAGCCTCTGAGCACAACTGTTGTGAAGAAACTTGTGAATGACATCTTCCACAATGTTGCTGGCATATGGTTTCAGGAAGAAACTTGTGAATGACATCTTCCACAATGTTGCTGGCATATGGTTTCAGGAAGAAACTTGTGAATGACATCTTCCACAATGTTTCTGGCATATGGTTTCAGGAAGAAACTTGTGAATGACATCTTCCACAATGTTTCTGGCATATGGTTTCAGGAAGAAACTTGTGAATGACATCTTCCACAATGTTGCTGGCATATGGTTTCAGGAAGAAACTTGTGAATGACATCTTCCACAATGTTTCTGGCATATGGTTTCAGGAAGAAACTTATGAAAGACATCTTCCACAATGTTTCTGGCATATGGTTTCAGGAAGAAACTTGTGAATGACATCTTCCACAATGTTTCTGGCATATGGTTTCAGGAAGAAACTTGTGAATGACATCTTCCACAATGTTTCTGGCATATGGTTTCAGGAAGAAACTTGTGAATGACATCTTCCACAATGTTTCTGGCATATGGTTTCAGGAACCTGTTGAGCTCCACCCATGCTGGGTAAAGATTCTAGGTTTGGATGCGCTAGTGGATGCACCACACATTGTTACGTTTTGTATTCTGCACAGACGTGCAACACAATCCTCGCCTCCACAAGTGGCACCAGTATTACCAAAGGTTGTGGAATGTGTCAACTGTGTTCGAGACATTGCTCTACAGAGAACGGTGGAAAGCTCTGAATACGAGGACTTCTGTACCATTCTAACGTTCAATGGTTATCCACTTGACAAGTGTTGAATCATCGTTATGCCATGCCAGTTGGGATTAGACATTTTCTTGCAAAGCACCAACATCGTCATGCATATTGCTTTAAGAATTCTGAGTTCTTCTCATTTAGCCTACATGGCTGGTATAGTCGCAGCTCTATTGAGTTCTTCTCATTTAGCCTACATGGCTGGTATAGTCGCAGCTCTATTGAGTTCTTCTCATTTAGCCTACATGGCTGGTATAGTCGCAGCTCTATTGAGTTCTCATTTAGCCTACATGGCTGGTATAGTCGCAGCTCTATTGAGTTCTTCTCATTTAGCCTACATGGCTGGTATAGTCGCAGCTCTATTGAGTTCTCATTTAGCCTACATGGCTGGTATAGTCGCAGCTCTATTGAGTTCTTCTCATTTAGCCTACATGGCTGGTATAGTCGCAGCTCTATTGAGTTCTCATTTAGCCTACATGGCTGGTATAGTCGCAGCTCTATTGAGTTCTCATTTAGCCTACATGGCTGGTATAGTCGCAGCTCTATTGAGTTCTTCTCATTTAGCCTACATGGCTGGTATAGTCGCAGCTCTATTGAGTTCTTCTCATTTAGCCTACATGGCTGGTATAGTCGCAGCTCTATTGAGTTCTCATTTAGCCTACATGGCTGGTATAGTCGCAGCTCTATTGAGTTCTCATTTAGCCTACATGGCTGGTATAGTCGCAGCTCTATTGAGTTCTTCTCATTTAGCCTACATGGCTGGTATAGTCGCAGCTCTATTGAGTTCTCATTTAGCCTACATGGCTGGTATAGTCGCAGCTCTATTGAGTTCTCATTTAGCCTACATGGCTGGTATAGTCGCAGCTCTATTGAGTTCTTCTCATTTAGCCTACATGGCTGGTATAGTCGCAGCTCTATTGAGTTCTCATTTAGCCTACATGGCTGGTATAGTCGCAGCTCTATTGAGTTCTCATTTAGCCTACATGGCTGGTATAGTCGCAGCTCTATTGAGTTCTTCTCATTTAGCCTACATGGCTGGTATAGTCGCAGCTCTATTGAGTTCTTCTCATTTAGCCTACATGGCTGGTATAGTCGCAGCTCTATTGAGTTCTCATTTAGCCTACATGGCTGGTATAGTCGCAGCTCTATTGAGTTCTCATTTAGCCTACATGGCTGGTATAGTCGCAGCTCTATTGAGTTCTTCTCATTTAGCCTACATGGCTGGTATAGTCGCAGCTCTATTGAGTTCTTCTCATTTAGCCTACATGGCTGGTATAGTCGCAGCTCTATTGAGTTCTCATTTAGCCTACATGGCTGGTATAGTCGCAGCTCTATTGAGTTCTCATTTAGCCTACATGGCTGGTATAGTCGCAGCTCTATTGAGTTCTCATTTAGCCTACATGGCTGGTATAGTCGCAGCTCTATTGAGTTCTCATTTAGCCTACATGGCTGGTATAGTCGCAGCTCTATTGAGTTCTTCTCATTTAGCCTACATGGCTGGTATAGTCGCAGCTCTATTGAGTTCTCATTTAGCCTACATGGCTGGTATAGTCGCAGCTCTATTGAGTTCTCATTTAGCCTACATGGCTGGTATAGTCGCAGCTCTATTGAGTTCTCATTTAGCCTACATGGCTGGTATAGTCGCAGCTCTATTGAGTTCTCATTTAGCCTACATGGCTGGTATAGTCGCAGCTCTATTGAGTTCTTCTCATTTAGCCTACATGGCTGGTATAGTCGCAGCTCTATTGAGTTCTCATTTAGCCTACATGGCTGGTATAGTCGCAGCTCTATTGAGTTCTTCTCATTTAGCCTACATGGCTGGTATAGTCGCAGCTCTATTGAGTTCTCATTTAGCCTACATGGCTGGTATAGTCGCAGCTCTATTGAGTTCTTCTCATTTAGCCTACATGGCTGGTATAGTCGCAGCTCTATTGAGTTCTCATTTAGCCTACATGGCTGGTATAGTCGCAGCTCTATTGAGTTCTCATTTAGCCTACATGGCTGGTATAGTCGCAGCTCTATTGAGTTCTCATTTAGCCTACATGGCTGGTATAGTCGCAGCTCTATTGAGTTCTCATTTAGCCTACATGGCTGGTATAGTCACAGCTCTATTGAGTTCTCATTTAGCCTACATGGCTGGTATAGTCGCAGCTCTATTGAGTTCTCATTTAGCCTACATGGCTGGTATAGTCGCAGCTCTATTGAGTTCTCATTTAGCCTACATGGCTGGTATAGTCGCAGCTCTATTGAGTTCTTCTCATTTAGCCTACATGGCTGGTATAGTCGCAGCTCTATTGAGTTCTTCTCATTTAGCCTACATGGCTGGTATAGTCGCAGCTCTATTGAGTTCTCATTTAGCCTACATGGCTGGTATAGTCGCAGCTCTATTGAGTTCTTCTCATTTAGCCTACATGGCTGGTATAGTCGCAGCTCTATTGAGTTCTCATTTAGCCTACATGGCTGGTATAGTCGCAGCTCTATTGAGTTCTTCTCATTTAGCCTACATGGCTGGTATAGTCGCAGCTCTATTGAGTTCTCATTTAGCCTACATGGCTGGTATAGTCGCAGCTCTATTGAGTTCTCATTTAGCCTACATGGCTGGTATAGTCGCAGCTCTATTGAGTTCTTCTCATTTAGCCTACATGGCTGGTATAGTCGCAGCTCTATTGAGTTCTTCTCATTTAGCCTACATGGCTGGTATAGTCGCAGCTCTATTGAGTTCTCATTTAGCCTACATGGCTGGTATAGTCGCAGCTCTATTGAGTTCTTCTCATTTAGCCTACATGGCTGGTATAGTCGCAGCTCTATTGAGTTCTCATTTAGCCTACATGGCTGGTATAGTCGCAGCTCTATTGAGTTCTCATTTAGCCTACATGGCTGGTATAGTCGCAGCTCTATTGAGTTCTTCTCATTTAGCCTACATGGCTGGTATAGTCGCAGCTCTATTGAGTTCTTCTCATTTAGCCTACATGGCTGGTATAGTCGCAGCTCTATTGAGTTCTTCTCATTTAGCCTACATGGCTGGTATAGTCGCAGCTCTATTGAGTTCTTCTCATTTAGCCTACATGGCTGGTATAGTCGCAGCTCTATTGAGTTCTTCTCATTTAGCCTACATGGCTGGTATAGTCGCAGCTCTATTGAGTTCTTCTCATTTAGCCTACATGGCTGGTATAGTCGCAGCTCTATTGAGTTCTCATTTAGCCTACATGGCTGGTATAGTCGCAGCTCTATTGAGTTCTCATTTAGCCTACATGGCTGGTATAGTCGCAGCTCTATTGAGTTCTCATTTAGCCTACATGGCTGGTATAGTCGCAGCTCTATTGAGTTCTTCTCATTTAGCCTACATGGCTGGTATAGTCGCAGCTCTATTGAGTTCTCATTTAGCCTACATGGCTGGTATAGTCGCAGCTCTATTGAGTTCTCATTTAGCCTACATGGCTGGTATAGTCGCAGCTCTATTGAGTTCTCATTTAGCCTACATGGCTGGTATAGTCGCAGCTCTATTGAGTTCTCATTTAGCCTACATGGCTGGTATAGTCGCAGCTCTATTGAGTTCTTCTCATTTAGCCTACATGGCTGGTATAGTCGCAGCTCTATTGAGTTCTTCTCATTTAGCCTACATGGCTGGTATAGTCGCAGCTCTATTGAGTTCTTCTCATTTAGCCTACATGGCTGGTATAGTCGCAGCTCTATTGAGTTCTCATTTAGCCTACATGGCTGGTATAGTCGCAGCTCTATTGAGTTCTCATTTAGCCTACATGGCTGGTATAGTCGCAGCTCTATTGAGTTCTCATTTAGCCTACATGGCTGGTATAGTCGCAGCTCTATTGAGTTCTCATTTAGCCTACATGGCTGGTATAGTCGCAGCTCTATTGAGTTCTTCTCATTTAGCCTACATGGCTGGTATAGTCGCAGCTCTATTGAGTTCTTCTCATTTAGCCTACATGGCTGGTATAGTCGCAGCTCTATTGAGTTCTCATTTAGCCTACATGGCTGGTATAGTCGCAGCTCTATTGAGTTCTTCTCATTTAGCCTACATGGCTGGTATAGTCGCAGCTCTATTGAGTTCTCATTTAGCCTACATGGCTGGTATAGTCGCAGCTCTATTGAGTTCTCATTTAGCCTACATGGCTGGTATAGTCGCAGCTCTATTGAGTTCTTCTCATTTAGCCTACATGGCTGGTATAGTCGCAGCTCTATTGAGTTCTCATTTAGCCTACATGGCTGGTATAGTCGCAGCTCTATTGAGTTCTTCTCATTTAGCCTACATGGCTGGTATAGTCGCAGCTCTATTGAGTTCTCATTTAGCCTACATGGCTGGTATAGTCGCAGCTCTATTGAGTTCTCATTTAGCCTACATGGCTGGTATAGTCGCAGCTCTATTGAGTTCTTCTCATTTAGCCTACATGGCTGGTATAGTCGCAGCTCTATTGAGTTCTTCTCATTTAGCCTACATGGCTGGTATAGTCGCAGCTCTATTGAGTTCTCATTTAGCCTACATGGCTGGTATAGTCGCAGCTCTATTGAGTTCTTCTCATTTAGCCTACATGGCTGGTATAGTCGCAGCTCTATTGAGTTCTTCTCATTTAGCCTACATGGCTGGTATAGTCGCAGCTCTATTGAGTTCTTCTCATTTAGCCTACATGGCTGGTATAGTCGCAGCTCTATTGAGTTCTCATTTAGCCTACATGGCTGGTATAGTCGCAGCTCTATTGAGTTCTCATTTAGCCTACATGGCTGGTATAGTCGCAGCTCTATTGAGTTCTTCTCATTTAGCCTACATGGCTGGTATAGTCGCAGCTCTATTGAGTTCTCATTTAGCCTACATGGCTGGTATAGTCGCAGCTCTATTGAGTTCTCATTTAGCCTACATGGCTGGTATAGTCGCAGCTCTATTGAGTTCTTCTCATTTAGCCTACATGGCTGGTATAGTCGCAGCTCTATTGAGTTCTTCTCATTTAGCCTACATGGCTGGTATAGTCGCAGCTCTATTGAGTTCTTCTCATTTAGCCTACATGGCTGGTATAGTCGCAGCTCTATTGAGTTCTCATTTAGCCTACATGGCTGGTATAGTCGCAGCTCTATTGAGTTCTCATTTAGCCTACATGGCTGGTATAGTCGCAGCTCTATTGAGTTCTTCTCATTTAGCCTACATGGCTGGTATAGTCGCAGCTCTATTGAGTTCTCATTTAGCCTACATGGCTGGTATAGTCGCAGCTCTATTGAGTTCTTCTCATTTAGCCTACATGGCTGGTATAGTCGCAGCTCTATTGAGTTCTTCTCATTTAGCCTACATGGCTGGTATAGTCGCAGCTCTATTGAGTTCTCATTTAGCCTACATGGCTGGTATAGTCGCAGCTCTATTGAGTTCTTCTCATTTAGCCTACATGGCTGGTATAGTCGCAGCTCTATTGAGTTCTCATTTAGCCTACATGGCTGGTATAGTCGCAGCTCTATTGAGTTCTTCTCATTTAGCCTACATGGCTGGTATAGTCGCAGCTCTATTGAGTTCTTCTCATTTAGCCTACATGGCTGGTATAGTCGCAGCTCTATTGAGTTCTTCTCATTTAGCCTACATGGCTGGTATAGTCGCAGCTCTATTGAGTTCTCATTTAGCCTACATGGCTGGTATAGTCGCAGCTCTATTGAGTTCTCATTTAGCCTACATGGCTGGTATAGTCGCAGCTCTATTGAGTTCTCATTTAGCCTACATGGCTGGTATAGTCGCAGCTCTATTGAGTTCTTCTCATTTAGCCTACATGGCTGGTATAGTCGCAGCTCTATTGAGTTCTCATTTAGCCTACATGGCTGGTATAGTCGCAGCTCTATTGAGTTCTCATTTAGCCTACATGGCTGGTATAGTCGCAGCTCTATTGAGTTCTTCTCATTTAGCCTACATGGCTGGTATAGTCGCAGCTCTATTGAGTTCTTCTCATTTAGCCTACATGGCTGGTATAGTCGCAGCTCTATTGAGTTCTTCTCATTTAGCCTACATGGCTGGTATAGTCGCAGCTCTATTGAGTTCTTCTCATTTAGCCTACATGGCTGGTATAGTCGCAGCTCTATTGAGTTCTCATTTAGCCTACATGGCTGGTATAGTCGCAGCTCTATTGAGTTCTTCTCATTTAGCCTACATGGCTGGTATAGTCGCAGCTCTATTGAGTTCTTCTCATTTAGCCTACATGGCTGGTATAGTCGCAGCTCTATTGAGTTCTCATTTAGCCTACATGGCTGGTATAGTCGCAGCTCTATTGAGTTCTCATTTAGCCTACATGGCTGGTATAGTCGCAGCTCTATTGAGTTCTCATTTAGCCTACATGGCTGGTATAGTCGCAGCTCTATTGAGTTCTCATTTAGCCTACATGGCTGGTATAGTCGCAGCTCTATTGAGTTCTCATTTAGCCTACATGGCTGGTATAGTCGCAGCTCTATTGAGTTCTTCTCATTTAGCCTACATGGCTGGTATAGTCGCAGCTCTATTGAGTTCTTCTCATTTAGCCTACATGGCTGGTATAGTCGCAGCTCTATTGAGTTCTCATTTAGCCTACATGGCTGGTATAGTCGCAGCTCTATTGAGTTCTTCTCATTTAGCCTACATGGCTGGTATAGTCGCAGCTCTATTGAGTTCTCATTTAGCCTACATGGCTGGTATAGTCGCAGCTCTATTGAGTTCTCATTTAGCCTACATGGCTGGTATAGTCGCAGCTCTATTGAGTTCTCATTTAGCCTACATGGCTGGTATAGTCGCAGCTCTATTGAGTTCTTCTCATTTAGCCTACATGGCTGGTATAGTCGCAGCTCTATTGAGTTCTCATTTAGCCTACATGGCTGGTATAGTCGCAGCTCTATTGAGTTCTCATTTAGCCTACATGGCTGGTATAGTCGCAGCTCTATTGAGTTCTTCTCATTTAGCCTACATGGCTGGTATAGTCGCAGCTCTATTGAGTTCTCATTTAGCCTACATGGCTGGTATAGTCGCAGCTCTATTGAGTTCTCATTTAGCCTACATGGCTGGTATAGTCGCAGCTCTATTGAGTTCTTCTCATTTAGCCTACATGGCTGGTATAGTCGCAGCTCTATTGAGTTCTTCTCATTTAGCCTACATGGCTGGTATAGTCGCAGCTCTATTGAGTTCTTCTCATTTAGCCTACATGGCTGGTATAGTCGCAGCTCTATTGAGTTCTCATTTAGCCTACATGGCTGGTATAGTCGCAGCTCTATTGAGTTCTCATTTAGCCTACATGGCTGGTATAGTCGCAGCTCTATTGAGTTCTCATTTAGCCTACATGGCTGGTATAGTCGCAGCTCTATTGAGTTCTCATTTAGCCTACATGGCTGGTATAGTCGCAGCTCTATTGAGTTCTTCTCATTTAGCCTACATGGCTGGTATAGTCGCAGCTCTATTGAGTTCTCATTTAGCCTACATGGCTGGTATAGTCGCAGCTCTATTGAGTTCTTCTCATTTAGCCTACATGGCTGGTATAGTCGCAGCTCTATTGAGTTCTCATTTAGCCTACATGGCTGGTATAGTCGCAGCTCTATTGAGTTCTTCTCATTTAGCCTACATGGCTGGTATAGTCGCAGCTCTATTGAGTTCTCATTTAGCCTACATGGCTGGTATAGTCGCAGCTCTATTGAGTTCTTCTCATTTAGCCTACATGGCTGGTATAGTCGCAGCTCTATTGAGTTCTCATTTAGCCTACATGGCTGGTATAGTCGCAGCTCTATTGAGTTCTTCTCATTTAGCCTACATGGCTGGTATAGTCGCAGCTCTATTGAGTTCTTCTCATTTAGCCTACATGGCTGGTATAGTCGCAGCTCTATTGAGTTCTCATTTAGCCTACATGGCTGGTATAGTCGCAGCTCTATTGAGTTCTCATTTAGCCTACATGGCTGGTATAGTCGCAGCTCTATTGAGTTCTCATTTAGCCTACATGGCTGGTATAGTCGCAGCTCTATTGAGTTCTCATTTAGCCTACATGGCTGGTATAGTCGCAGCTCTATTGAGTTCTCATTTAGCCTACATGGCTGGTATAGTCGCAGCTCTATTGAGTTCTTCTCATTTAGCCTACATGGCTGGTATAGTCGCAGCTCTATTGAGTTCTTCTCATTTAGCCTACATGGCTGGTATAGTCGCAGCTCTATTGAGTTCTCATTTAGCCTACATGGCTGGTATAGTCGCAGCTCTATTGAGTTCTCATTTAGCCTACATGGCTGGTATAGTC
Organism: Physella acuta; assembly: GCF_028476545.2. Classification (NCBI taxonomy): domain Eukaryota; kingdom Metazoa; phylum Mollusca; class Gastropoda; family Physidae; genus Physella; species Physella acuta. The sequence goes on along the minus strand of NW_026731723.1, from coordinate 959,031 downwards.
GCAGCTCTATTGAGTTCTTCTCATTTAGCCTACATGGCTGGTATAGTCGCAGCTCTATTGAGTTCTTCTCATTTAGCCTACATGGCTGGTATAGTCGCAGCTCTATTGAGTTCTTCTCATTTAGCCTACATGGCTGGTATAGTCGCAGCTCTATTGAGTTCTCATTTAGCCTACATGGCTGGTATAGTCGCAGCTCTATTGAGTTCTTCTCATTTAGCCTACATGGCTGGTATAGTCGCAGCTCTATTGAGTTCTTCTCATTTAGCCTACATGGCTGGTATAGTCGCAGCTCTATTGAGTTCTCATTTAGCCTACATGGCTGGTATAGTCGCAGCTCTATTGAGTTCTTCTCATTTAGCCTACATGGCTGGTATAGTCGCAGCTCTATTGAGTTCTTCTCATTTAGCCTACATGGCTGGTATAGTCGCAGCTCTATTGAGTTCTCATTTAGCCTACATGGCTGGTATAGTCGCAGCTCTATTGAGTTCTTCTCATTTAGCCTACATGGCTGGTATAGTCGCAGCTCTATTGAGTTCTCATTTAGCCTACATGGCTGGTATAGTCGCAGCTCTATTGAGTTCTCATTTAGCCTACATGGCTGGTATAGTCGCAGCTCTATTGAGTTCTCATTTAGCCTACATGGCTGGTATAGTCGCAGCTCTATTGAGTTCTTCTCATTTAGCCTACATGGCTGGTATAGTCGCAGCTCTATTGAGTTCTCATTTAGCCTACATGGCTGGTATAGTCGCAGCTCTATTGAGTTCTTCTCATTTAGCCTACATGGCTGGTATAGTCGCAGCTCTATTGAGTTCTCATTTAGCCTACATGGCTGGTATAGTCGCAGCTCTATTGAGTTCTCATTTAGCCTACATGGCTGGTATAGTCGCAGCTCTATTGAGTTCTCATTTAGCCTACATGGCTGGTATAGTCGCAGCTCTATTGAGTTCTTCTCATTTAGCCTACATGGCTGGTATAGTCGCAGCTCTATTGAGTTCTTCTCATTTAGCCTACATGGCTGGTATAGTCGCAGCTCTATTGAGTTCTCATTTAGCCTACATGGCTGGTATAGTCGCAGCTCTATTGAGTTCTTCTCATTTAGCCTACATGGCTGGTATAGTCGCAGCTCTATTGAGTTCTTCTCATTTAGCCTACATGGCTGGTATAGTCGCAGCTCTATTGAGTTCTTCTCATTTAGCCTACATGGCTGGTATAGTCGCAGCTCTATTGAGTTCTTCTCATTTAGCCTACATGGCTGGTATAGTCGCAGCTCTATTGAGTTCTTCTCATTTAGCCTACATGGCTGGTATAGTCGCAGCTCTATTGAGTTCTTCTCATTTAGCCTACATGGCTGGTATAGTCGCAGCTCTATTGAGTTCTTCTCATTTAGCCTACATGGCTGGTATAGTCGCAGCTCTATTGAGTTCTCATTTAGCCTACATGGCTGGTATAGTCGCAGCTCTATTGAGTTCTCATTTAGCCTACATGGCTGGTATAGTCGCAGCTCTATTGAGTTCTCATTTAGCCTACATGGCTGGTATAGTCGCAGCTCTATTGAGTTCTTCTCATTTAGCCTACATGGCTGGTATAGTCGCAGCTCTATTGAGTTCTCATTTAGCCTACATGGCTGGTATAGTCGCAGCTCTATTGAGTTCTCATTTAGCCTACATGGCTGGTATAGTCGCAGCTCTATTGAGTTCTCATTTAGCCTACATGGCTGGTATAGTCGCAGCTCTATTGAGTTCTCATTTAGCCTACATGGCTGGTATAGTCGCAGCTCTATTGAGTTCTTCTCATTTAGCCTACATGGCTGGTATAGTCGCAGCTCTATTGAGTTCTCATTTAGCCTACATGGCTGGTATAGTCGCAGCTCTATTGAGTTCTTCTCATTTAGCCTACATGGCTGGTATAGTCGCAGCTCTATTGAGTTCTTCTCATTTAGCCTACATGGCTGGTATAGTCGCAGCTCTATTGAGTTCTCATTTAGCCTACATGGCTGGTATAGTCGCAGCTCTATTGAGTTCTTCTCATTTAGCCTACATGGCTGGTATAGTCGCAGCTCTATTGAGTTCTCATTTAGCCTACATGGCTGGTATAGTCGCAGCTCTATTGAGTTCTCATTTAGCCTACATGGCTGGTATAGTCGCAGCTCTATTGAGTTCTTCTCATTTAGCCTACATGGCTGGTATAGTCGCAGCTCTATTGAGTTCTTCTCATTTAGCCTACATGGCTGGTATAGTCGCAGCTCTATTGAGTTCTCATTTAGCCTACATGGCTGGTATAGTCGCAGCTCTATTGAGTTCTCATTTAGCCTACATGGCTGGTATAGTCGCAGCTCTATTGAGTTCTTCTCATTTAGCCTACATGGCTGGTATAGTCGCAGCTCTATTGAGTTCTCATTTAGCCTACATGGCTGGTATAGTCGCAGCTCTATTGAGTTCTTCTCATTTAGCCTACATGGCTGGTATAGTCGCAGCTCTATTGAGTTCTTCTCATTTAGCCTACATGGCTGGTATAGTCGCAGCTCTATTGAGTTCTTCTCATTTAGCCTACATGGCTGGTATAGTCGCAGCTCTATTGAGTTCTTCTCATTTAGCCTACATGGCTGGTATAGTCGCAGCTCTATTGAGTTCTTCTCATTTAGCCTACATGGCTGGTATAGTCGCAGCTCTATTGAGTTCTCATTTAGCCTACATGGCTGGTATAGTCGCAGCTCTATTGAGTTCTTCTCATTTAGCCTACATGGCTGGTATAGTCGCAGCTCTATTGAGTTCTTCTCATTTAGCCTACATGGCTGGTATAGTCGCAGCTCTATTGAGTTCTTCTCATTTAGCCTACATGGCTGGTATAGTCGCAGCTCTATTGAGTTCTTCTCATTTAGCCTACATGGCTGGTATAGTCGCAGCTCTATTGAGTTCTTCTCATTTAGCCTACATGGCTGGTATAGTCGCAGCTCTATTGAGTTCTTCTCATTTAGCCTACATGGCTGGTATAGTCGCAGCTCTATTGAGTTCTCATTTAGCCTACATGGCTGGTATAGTCGCAGCTCTATTGAGTTCTTCTCATTTAGCCTACATGGCTGGTATAGTCGCAGCTCTATTGAGTTCTCATTTAGCCTACATGGCTGGTATAGTCGCAGCTCTATTGAGTTCTCATTTAGCCTACATGGCTGGTATAGTCGCAGCTCTATTGAGTTCTCATTTAGCCTACATGGCTGGTATAGTCGCAGCTCTATTGAGTTCTTCTCATTTAGCCTACATGGCTGGTATAGTCGCAGCTCTATTGAGTTCTCATTTAGCCTACATGGCTGGTATAGTCGCAGCTCTATTGAGTTCTTCTCATTTAGCCTACATGGCTGGTATAGTCGCAGCTCTATTGAGTTCTTCTCATTTAGCCTACATGGCTGGTATAGTCGCAGCTCTATTGAGTTCTTCTCATTTAGCCTACATGGCTGGTATAGTCGCAGCTCTATTGAGTTCTTCTCATTTAGCCTACATGGCTGGTATAGTCGCAGCTCTATTGAGTTCTTCTCATTTAGCCTACATGGCTGGTATAGTCGCAGCTCTATTGAGTTCTCATTTAGCCTACATGGCTGGTATAGTCGCAGCTCTATTGAGTTCTTCTCATTTAGCCTACATGGCTGGTATAGTCGCAGCTCTATTGAGTTCTTCTCATTTAGCCTACATGGCTGGTATAGTCGCAGCTCTATTGAGTTCTTCTCATTTAGCCTACATGGCTGGTATAGTCGCAGCTCTATTGAGTTCTTCTCATTTAGCCTACATGGCTGGTATAGTCGCAGCTCTATTGAGTTCTCATTTAGCCTACATGGCTGGTATAGTCGCAGCTCTATTGAGTTCTCATTTAGCCTACATGGCTGGTATAGTCGCAGCTCTATTGAGTTCTCATTTAGCCTACATGGCTGGTATAGTCGCAGCTCTATTGAGTTCTCATTTAGCCTACATGGCTGGTATAGTCGCAGCTCTATTGAGTTCTTCTCATTTAGCCTACATGGCTGGTATAGTCGCAGCTCTATTGAGTTCTCATTTAGCCTACATGGCTGGTATAGTCGCAGCTCTATTGAGTTCTTCTCATTTAGCCTACATGGCTGGTATAGTCGCAGCTCTATTGAGTTCTCATTTAGCCTACATGGCTGGTATAGTCGCAGCTCTATTGAGTTCTCATTTAGCCTACATGGCTGGTATAGTCGCAGCTCTATTGAGTTCTTCTCATTTAGCCTACATGGCTGGTATAGTCGCAGCTCTATTGAGTTCTTCTCATTTAGCCTACATGGCTGGTATAGTCGCAGCTCTATTGAGTTCTTCTCATTTAGCCTACATGGCTGGTATAGTCGCAGCTCTATTGAGTTCTCATTTAGCCTACATGGCTGGTATAGTCGCAGCTCTATTGAGTTCTTCTCATTTAGCCTACATGGCTGGTATAGTCGCAGCTCTATTGAGTTCTTCTCATTTAGCCTACATGGCTGGTATAGTCGCAGCTCTATTGAGTTCTTCTCATTTAGCCTACATGGCTGGTATAGTCGCAGCTCTATTGAGTTCTCATTTAGCCTACATGGCTGGTATAGTCGCAGCTCTATTGAGTTCTCATTTAGCCTACATGGCTGGTATAGTCGCAGCTCTATTGAGTTCTTCTCATTTAGCCTACATGGCTGGTATAGTCGCAGCTCTATTGAGTTCTTCTCATTTAGCCTACATGGCTGGTATAGTCGCAGCTCTATTGAGTTCTCATTTAGCCTACATGGCTGGTATAGTCGCAGCTCTATTGAGTTCTCATTTAGCCTACATGGCTGGTATAGTCGCAGCTCTATTGAGTTCTCATTTAGCCTACATGGCTGGTATAGTCGCAGCTCTATTGAGTTCTCATTTAGCCTACATGGCTGGTATAGTCGCAGCTCTATTGAGTTCTTCTCATTTAGCCTACATGGCTGGTATAGTCGCAGCTCTATTGAGTTCTTCTCATTTAGCCTACATGGCTGGTATAGTCGCAGCTCTATTGAGTTCTCATTTAGCCTACATGGCTGGTATAGTCGCAGCTCTATTGAGTTCTCATTTAGCCTACATGGCTGGTATAGTCGCAGCTCTATTGAGTTCTTCTCATTTAGCCTACATGGCTGGTATAGTCGCAGCTCTATTGAGTTCTCATTTAGCCTACATGGCTGGTATAGTCGCAGCTCTATTGAGTTCTTCTCATTTAGCCTACATGGCTGGTATAGTCGCAGCTCTATTGAGTTCTTCTCATTTAGCCTACATGGCTGGTATAGTCGCAGCTCTATTGAGTTCTTCTCATTTAGCCTACATGGCTGGTATAGTCGCAGCTCTATTGAGTTCTTCTCATTTAGCCTACATGGCTGGTATAGTCGCAGCTCTATTGAGTTCTCATTTAGCCTACATGGCTGGTATAGTCGCAGCTCTATTGAGTTCTTCTCATTTAGCCTACATGGCTGGTATAGTCGCAGCTCTATTGAGTTCTCATTTAGCCTACATGGCTGGTATAGTCGCAGCTCTATTGAGTTCTCATTTAGCCTACATGGCTGGTATAGTCGCAGCTCTATTGAGTTCTTCTCATTTAGCCTACATGGCTGGTATAGTCGCAGCTCTATTGAGTTCTCATTTAGCCTACATGGCTGGTATAGTCGCAGCTCTATTGAGTTCTTCTCATTTAGCCTACATGGCTGGTATAGTCGCAGCTCTATTGAGTTCTTCTCATTTAGCCTACATGGCTGGTATAGTCGCAGCTCTATTGAGTTCTCATTTAGCCTACATGGCTGGTATAGTCGCAGCTCTATTGAGTTCTCATTTAGCCTACATGGCTGGTATAGTCGCAGCTCTATTGAGTTCTCATTTAGCCTACATGGCTGGTATAGTCGCAGCTCTATTGAGTTCTTCTCATTTAGCCTACATGGCTGGTATAGTCGCAGCTCTATTGTTAACCATGTCACATCCAACAGATGCAGGGCCCTTTTTATGCCACGGACAATTTGACAGTGCCCCGGTCATGACACACACGACTCATAATGCCAGATTGAAATTTGTCAATGTGGGCGATATAATTATAACCCCCAACACAATCAAACGACATCAAACAACCCCTCTATGACCCAGCCCAATCAAACAACACCTCTATGACCCAGCCCAATCAAACAACACCTCTATGACCCAGCCCAATCAAACAACACCTCTATGACCCAGCCCAATCAAACAACACCTCTATGACCCAGCCCAATCAAACAACACCTCTATGACCCAGCCCAATCAAACAACACCTCTATGACCCAGCCCAATCAAACAACACCTCTATGACCCAGCCCAATCAAACAACACCTCTATGACCCAGCCCAATCAAACAACACCTCTATGACCCAGCCCAATCAAACAACACCTCTATGACCCAGCCCAATCAAACAACACCTCTATGACCCAGCCCAATCAAACAACACCTCTATGACCCAGCCCAATCAAACAACACCTCTATGACCCAGCCCAATCAAACAACACCTCTATGACCCAGTCAAACAACACCTCTATGACCCAGCCCAATCAAACAACCCCTCTATGACCCAGCCCAATCAAACTTGTCATCAAACAACACCTCTATGACCCAATCAAACAACACCTCTATGACCCAATCAAACAACACCTCTATGACCCAGCCCAATCAAACAACACCTCTATGACCCAGCCCAATCAAACAACACCTCTATGACCCAGCCCAATCAAACAACACCTCTATGACCCAGCCCAATCAAACAACACCTCTATGACCCAGCCCAATCAAACAACACCTCTATGACCCAGTCAAACAACACCTCTATGACCCAGTCAAACAACACCTCTATGACCCAGCCCAATCAAACAACCCCTCTATGACCCAGCCCAATCAAACTTGTCATCAAACAACACCTCTATGACCCAATCAAACAACACCTCTATGACCCAATCAAACAACACCTCTATGACCCAGCCCAATCAAACAACACCTCTATGACCCAGTCAAACAACACCTCTATGACCCACCCCAATCAAACAACACCTCTATGACCCATCCTAATCAAACAACACCTCTATGACCCAGCCCAATCAAACAACACCTCTATGACCCAATCAAACAACACCTCTATGACCCAGCCCAATCAAACAACACCTCTATGACCCAGCCCAATCAAACAACACCTCTATGACCCAGCCCAATCAAACAACACCTCTATGTTCTGGCCCAATCAAACAACACCTCTATGACCCAGCCCAATCAAACAACACCTCTATGACCCAGTCAAACAACACCTCTATGACCCAGCCCAATCAAACAACACCTCTATGTTCTGGCCCAATCAAACAACACCTCTATGACCCAGCCCAATCAAACAACACCTCTATGACCCAGCCCAATCAAACAACACCTCTATGACCCAGCCCAATCAAACAACACCTCTATGACCCAATCAAACAACACCTCTATGACCCAGCCCAATCAAACAACACCTCTATGACCCAGCCCAATCAAACAACACCTCTATGACCCAGCCCAATCAAACAACACCTCTATGACCCAGCCCAATCAAACAACACCTCTATGACCCAGTCAAACAACACCTCTATGTTCTGGCATAATAAATGTAGATTGTCTTTGTCTACTGAGCTGGCTTAAGTTTACTAGCTTGTTAAACAAAGGGACATAATTTGTAAACCCTGGCGTCTGTACCTGGCTGCCCAGACTAACAGAGCAGTTCATTAAATGCCGGCCTAGTGCCTCATCAAGGTGAGCCTGGTGGGCTGTCAGATAACAGTAGCCACATCTACAACATGGGCATAGTCTAGGGCATGATATAACAGTATGGGCACAGTCTAGGGCATGATATAACAGTATGGGCATAGTCTAGGGCATGATATAACAGTAGCCAGATCTACATGGGCATAGTCTAGGGCATGATATAACAGTATGGGCATAGTCTAGGGCATGATATAACAGTAGCCAGATCTACATGGGCATAGTCTAGGGCATGATATAACAGTAACCACACCTACAATGTGGGCATAGTCTAGGGCATGATATAACAGTAACCACACCTACTATGTGGGCATAGTCTAGGGCATGATATAACAGTAGCCACATCTACAACATGGGCATAGTCTAGGGCATGATATAACAGTAGCAACATCTACAACATGGGCATAGTCTAGGGCATGATATAACAGTAGCCAATCTACAAGATGGGCATAGTCTAGGGCATGATATAACAGTATGGGCATAGTCTAGGGCATGGTATAACAGTATGGGCATAGTCTAGGGCATGATATAACAGTAGTCACATCTACAAGATGGGCATAGTCTAGGGCATGATATAACAGTATGGGCATAGTCTAGGGCATGATATAACAGTAGTCACATCTACAAGATGGGCATAGTCTAGGGCATGATATAACAGTAGTCACATCTACAAGATGGGCATAGTCTAGGGCATGATATAACAGTATGGGCATAGTCTAGGGCATGATATAACAGTAGCCTCAACCATCTGCAATCACACAAACACTAGAACCTAATGTCTGGATGTTTGGGACTATACAACAGGTCAAATCTAGAATCTTATCAGCCTGGTGTAGGAGAACAGGTGCAGACAAAACCTTATCTTTCTTACAGAGTACCAAGATCAAATCAACAGACACATACAGTAGTACATCCAGATATGGGTTGCATTCACTCAGTAACATTGCTGCAAAGTCAAAGCAATTTTCTTCATTGAAATTAATTGAAATGCCATTAATCTGTTTCAGCCCTTAAACATACAAACTCCAGTTGTTTGTCTCAATAAGAAAAGTGTATTTATACACAACAAATACTGTTTCATTAATATAATTAAGGGCTATTGTAATGAAATAACTGGTTTTGTAAATGTGTATTTTGTATTATGTTGAAATTCTAGAAGATACTGGTGAGGGTGTAGCCCTAGTGTAGGGTGTAGGAGAGGGGCTCCACCTTGTTGACTTTTTAATGTTAAAACTTTTGGTCACTTTCATTCACTAATTCATTAACTACACGTTATACCATCCAAACACTACACTTTAACCCTAAACTTAACGGAACTTTTACCCTAATTAACTTAGATGTAATGTCAAGCTACTATTGTATTATTTTCACTGGTCTTAACTTGTTTACAATGCGTTCCTCCCTCCCCCCCCCCCAGACTCTTACAATAAACCACACAGGGAGGTTTGTTTCCCCCCCCCCCCCCAGACTCTTACAATAAACCACACAGGGAGGTTTGTTTCCCCCCCCCCCCCCAGACTCTTACAATAAACCTACACAGGGAGGTTTGTTTTTCCTCCCCCCCCCCCCCCAGACTCTTACAATAAACCTACACAGGGAGGTTTGTTTTTCCTCCCCCCCCCCCCAGACTCTTACAATAAACCTACACAGGGAGGTTTGTTTTTCCTCCCTTTCCATTTGTTTCAGAAATGGTTGGGTAAGTTTTATTAGAACGTTGCGATGCACAATCAGTTACAACTTTTGAGGGTGGTTCAACCCTCTCATCTGGTAACTCAAATTTGGCTTGTTAGTCAACCCTAATTTAAGCTTACCCTACAGCTCAACATTTGTGTATGTCAGGGCACTTGTATCTTGAGGTACCACTGTATATAAATATATACACATGTACATATATATACACATATACATACATATACACATATCTATATATATATATACATATATATGAATGTCCTGTGCACATGAATGACTAAATAACCTTCTCTTTTAAAATGGCACCAGAATGTTTCTTGGCCCCATTAAATGCCAGGAGCGAGGGTGAAATAAACATTGAGAGCACAGAAATGTCAATTTAACACTCCATGTCACTCCATCAACCTATCACCCAACCGGAAGATAAATCAAAATGCAACAGAACAGTTCACCCAACATACATCATCATACAACTACATCACACAGACCAACATACACCATCAGACAAATACATCACACAGACCAACATACACCATCAGACAAATACATCACACAAACACCATCAGACAGCTACATCACACAGACCAACATACACCAGACAGCTACATCACACAGACCAACATACAACATCAGACAACTACATCACACAGACCAACATACACCATCAGACAGCTACATCACACAGACCAACATACACCATCAGACAGCTACATCACACAGACCAACATACACCACCAGACAACAACATCACACAGACCAACATACAATACACCATCAGACAAATACATCACACACACCAACATACACCATCAGACAAATACATCACACAAACACCATCAGACAGCTACATTACACAGACCAACATACACCAGACAGCTACATCACACAGACCAACATACAACATCAGACAACTACATCACACAGACCAACATACACCACCAGACAGCTACATCACACAGACCAACATACACCACCAGACAACAACATCACACAGACCAACATACACCAGACAGCTACATCACACAGACCAACATACACCATCAGACAACTACATCACACAGACCAACATACACCAGACAGCTACATCACACAGACCAACATACACCATCAGACAAATACATCACACTGACCAACATACACCATCAGACAGCTACATCACACAGACCAACATACAATACACCATCAGACAAATACATCACACACACCAACATACACCATCAGACAGCTACATCACACAGACCAACATACACCATCAGACAACTACATCACACAGACCAACATACACCATCAGACAACTACATCACACAGACCAACATACACCATCAGACAACTACATCACACAGACCAACATACACCAGACAGCTACATCACACAGACCAACATACACCATCAGACAGCTACATCACACAGACCAACATACAATACACCATCAGACAAATACATCACACACACCAACATACACCATCAGACAGCTACATCACACACACCAACATACACCATCAGACAAATACATCACACAGACCAACATACACCATCAGACAAATACATCACACAGACCAACATACAATACACCATCAGACAAATACATCACACACACCAACATATACCATCAGACAAATACATCACACAAACACCATTAGACAAATACATCACACAGACCAACATACAATACACCATCAGAAAAATACATCACACAGACCAACATACACCATCAGACAACAACATCACACAGGTAAGTACTCTAAAATCAGAATATAAACGTGTATAAACTAAATAAAGAATATATCTTTTAAACAGATGCATGATGTCTTTAAAGAAATATAGGAATCTCCCAAAAGAACAAGAGCATGTCTCGCTCATTTTCTCCTGCCATCACCATCTATTTTGTTTGAAATAAAACTAGAAAGAAATCCTTTAATGCCACCATCTAATGCTACAATTTTACAATTTTTTATACCACTAAAACTAAAAAAATAGGAACTCCTGGTACAATTGTACCATTAGATTGCAAACAATAAGATATACAGAAAAGCTGATGGTTGTGTAGCTCTACTATATATTTACATTTTGTTGTGTCAATGGGTAGTTAATTTATTTGACATTTTAAGCCTCTTTGCTAAAACAAATGTTTTCTTAGTGTTTTCTTAAGAATATTTCATGTTTAAAATGGGCAAATACCTACTACATACATGTGTTGTATAGGGTCATCTATTTAAGACGTCTACAAATAAATCTGTATTTTAGTCTGTCTTCCCCCTCTATTGATGTGGAAGTGGACAACAAAAATAGTTCTTTAAAAACTTACAATATACACTATATAACAATAAATGATGTGTAAGTGTAGAAAATTATTAGGCTGTGGTAATATACTCTCTGAAAAGGTACTCCAGCTTGTAAAGTAACATTAAGAGCAGAAACCTTTTTCATAAAAGTGTTTAAAATTATATTATTAGCATTACTTTTAGTCACCACTTGCTGCTTCTTGTTAATTTTTTGTTAAGAACAAGAAAATGATGGTTGGTGTGCTTAAAAAACTGTGTTTATAGAACGAAAAAGAGTTGAAATAGCTGTCACCTTTGTTAAGTAAAAAATTGGGACCAAGTGGGCTGCTTGAGAAAAGGTTTGCACAACAGGTTGTAGAAGAGGCTGCCAGAACTCACTCTGTCAGTGTGAAATGAGATACACCTCAAGTTTACCAGCATGCAAAGGTTACATACTACTTTAACCAATCATTAGCTGTCATTTACTCCCAAGCTAGTAGTCTTCAATAGCTTTTTCTTCTCTCTTCTTAATTGTTATATTGGAAGGAATTTCTTCCAACACAACTGAGCATTTTGAGTCAACATGCTATGCGCTATAAATGGCCCATGCATGTGCTCAGACTTCTGCCTGCTTTTCCTTATATAAGTGCTTCCATCTCACACTAATCGGCAAGGCAGAGAGTTTTCTCTCCTGGTTGGATTCATATACCCAGCTAATGAGCCATATCTGCCCGGGGGTTCTGAACTTGGGATTTTGGGTAAGCTCACCCGCCCCTTCGTTTCTTTCATAAAGCAATTTAGTTTAGATGTGATTTACCAGCACCAGCAGTTGGAGAGAATAGTCAGGGTTTTCATAGTTAAAAATTTCAATCTGTAATAGTCAGGGTTTTCATATGATATAGCTGGGTTACAGGCATTCAATACGGGACCTAGTTAGGTCAGATATGGCTGGGATACAGGCATTCAATACAGGACCTAGTTAGGTCAGATATGGCTGGGATACAGGCATTCAATACAGGACCTAGTTAGGTCAGATATGGCTGGGATACAGGCATTCAATACAGGACCTAGTTAGGTCAGATATGGCTGGGATACAGGCATTCAATACAGGACCTAGTTAGGTCAGATATGGCTGGGATACAGGCATTCAATACAGGACCTAGTTAGGTCAGATATGGCTGGGATACAGGCATTCAATACAGGACCTAGTTAGGTCAGATATGGCTGGGATACAGGCATTCAATACGGGACCTAGTTACATTGGATTTTTTCATCCAACTTTCAAAATGTAATAACAAGGTGACAATCTAAAGCAAGCAAAAAAATATTTTGAAAATGTTTAAAATTTTGACCAACCTTCAACAAATGGAAATAGAAATCTAAATGTGCAGTACATTAAAAAAAAAACACCCCTATTTTTGCCTATATTTCAACATTACCTCAGGGTATCATTAAAGTCTTTAAAAAGAAACAAGAACATGAATAAAGAGGATGAAAGAACTGAGCACAACATCAAAAGGTGCTTCAGGTGTTATACACTGCATGTGGTCAGTCAAGTGTTACACGCTGCATGTGGTCAGTCAAGTGTTACACACTGCATGTGGTCAGTCAAGTGTTACACGCTGCATGTGGTCAGTCAAGTGTTACACGCTGCATGTGGTCAGTCAAGTGTTACACACTGCATGTGGTCAGTCAAGTGTTACACGCTGCATGTGGTCAGTCAAGTGTTAAATGTGGTCAGTCAAGTGTTACATGCTGCATGTGGTCAGTCAAGTGTTACATGCTGCATGTGGTCAGTCAAGTGTTACACGCTGCATGTGGTCAGTCAAGTGTTACACGCTGCATGCAGTCAGTCAAGTGTTACACACTGCATGTGGTCAGTCAAGTGTTACACGCTGCATGTGGTCAGTCAAGTGTTACACACTGCATGTGGTCAGTCAAGTGTTACACTCTGCATGTGGTCAGTCAAGTGTTACACGCTGCATGCAGTCAGTCAAGTGTTACACACTGCATGTGGTCAGTCAAGTGTTACACGCTGCATGCAGTCAGTCAAGTGTTACACACTGCATGTGGTCAATCAAGTGTTACACGCTGCATGTGGTCAGTCAAGTGTTACATGCATGTGGTCAGTCAAGTGTTACACGCTGCATGTGGTCAGTCAAGTGTTACACGCTGCATGTGGTCAGTCAAGTGTTACACACTGCATGCAGTCAGTCAAGTGTTACATGCATGTGGTCAGTCAAGTTTTACTGCAAAACTTAGAAAACTAAAGCAAGAGACAGAACCAACTAAGCTTACACTATCTAAAGATGTTACAACAGAATGTTAGCAAGTGATCATAGTGCAGTCAGTCAAGTGTTACACACTGCATGTGGTCAGTCAAGTGTTACACGCTGCATGTGGTCAGTCAAGTGTTACACACTGCATGTGGTCAGTCAAGTGTTACACTCTGCATGTGGTCAGTCAAGTGTTACACGCTGCATGCAGTCAGTCAAGTGTTACACACTGCATGTGGTCAGTCAAGTGTTACACGCTGCATGCAGTCAGTCAAGTGTTACACACTGCATGTGGTCAGTCAAGTGTTACACGCTGCATGTGGTCAGTCAAGTGTTACACGCTGCATGTGGTCAGTCAAGTGTTACACGCTGCATGTGGTCAGTCAAGTGTTACACACTGCATGCAGTCAGTCAAGTGTTACATGCATGTGGTCAGTCAAGTTTTACTGCAAAACTTAGAAAACTAAAGCAAGAGACAGAACCAACTAAGCTTACACTATCTAAAGATGTTACAACAGAATGTTAGCAAGTGATCATAGTGCAAATTGTATACAAACATTACAGTTGAACTCAAGAAATAAACAAACTGAAATAAAAAGACTTGTACTAAACTCATAAAGCAAAGTTCCAATAACAACAATCAACAATGGCTTCAACATTACAATGAAATAATGTCATTGTCAAGCACCACTAGACTAGCTAACACATGCAACACTTGACTGCTCATTTTCTTGACATACTTAGCAGCACACCAGTTAAGAACCAAACCAATGCCCACTCTCAGGTTGGGAGAAAATCTGAAACTAACACATGCAGTACACCAGCTAACAAGCAAACCAATGCTACAGCCCATTCTCAGGTTGGGAGCTGAAACTTAATCAAACAAAAACAAAACTTACAGCTCTGTCATGATGCCCAAACTGAATTTTCAGTTGTCCCATAGCTTTAATGATAGCAATCATAGACTGTATTGCATTGCTATACACAACAGGTTTGTATTGCAAACATTCTTCTTGTGAATAGCCTTTTTCATGTATAATTCTGGGGAAGGAGAAATGAGATATTATTTCAATACAAATAGCGAATAGCTTGAAATGATAATCAGTTGATAATGGTTCAATAGCCTCAGCAAATGGCAAATATGGACAGCTGTGAGTTGTCTTACTATGACAGCTGTGAGTTGTCTTACTATGACAGCTGTTAGTTGTCTTACTATGACAGCTGTGAGTTGTCTTACTATGACAGCTGTGAGTTGTCTTACTATGACAGCTGTGAGTTGTCTTACTATGACAGCTGTGAGTTGTCTTACTATGACAGCTGTGAGTTGTCTTACTATGACAGCTGTGAGTTGTCTTACTATGACAGCTGTGAGTTGTCTTACTATGACAGCTGTGAGTTGTCTTACTATGACAGCTGTGAGTTGTCTTACTATGACAGCTGTGAGTTGTCTTACTATGACAGCTGTGAGTTGTCTTACTATGACAGCTGTGAGTTGTCTTACTATGACAGCTGTGAGTTGTCTTACTATGACAGCTGTGAGTTGTCTTACTATGACAGCTGTGAGTTGTCTTACTATGACAGCTGTGAGTTGTCTTACTATGACAGCTGTGAGTTGTCTTACTATGACAGCTGTGAGTTGTCTTACTATGACAGCTGTGAGTTGTCTTACTATGACAGCTGTGAGTTGTCTTACTATGACAGCTGTGAGTTGTCTTACTATGACAGCTGTGAGTTGTCTTACTATGACAGCTGTGAGTTGTCTTACTATGACAGCTGTGAGTTGTCTTACTATGACAGCTGTGAGTTGTCTTACTATGACGGCTGTGAGTTGTCTTACTATGACAGCTGTGAGTTGTCTTATTATAACAGCTGTTAGTTTTGTCTTACTATGACAGCTGTTAGTTGTCTTACTATGACTAAATAAATATGGACAGCTGTGAGTGGTTGTCTTCCTATGACTAAATAAAGAGTGCAGAGTATGAAAAATAGTCCTCTTTAAATTAATAATGGAATGACATATCCTAATAAACCAGCTGGTATCAATCAATGTTGAACACCACTATCCTCATACAATATCTAAAAACTAATCAATGCTGAACACCACTATCCTCATACAATATCTAAAAACTAATCAATGCTGAACACCACTATCCTCATACAATATGTCAAAAAACTAATCAATGCTGAACACCACTATCCTCATACAATATCTAAAAACTAATCAATGTTGAACACCACTATCCTCATACAATATGTCAAAAAACTAATCAATGCTGAACACCACTATCCTCATACAATATCTAAAAACTAATCAATGTTGAACACCACTATCCTCATACAATATCTAAAAACTAATCAATGCTAAACACCACTATCCTCATACAATATGTCTAAAAACTAATCAATGCTGGAAAACCATAATTCCTTTATCATCTTGCCTAAAAACTAAATCTATGCAGACTTTAGTTTTGTGTTGTCTTAATATTTACCAATGTAAAAAATAAAGGCAGCCAACAATTGGACCAACACAGAGGTAATGTCTGTTTAACTGCCCCCATCGTTTGAACCAAACATGAAAATGATGCCAAAGCTGGACAAAAGAACTGGGGTAAGAAGATGGCCATCAAAGTTTAATACCAGGGCTAGCTTTAATGATAGATGAGCCTGTCCTCCCTTTAGACTGGCCTTAGGCGTAAAGATGCATCAGTCAACTGTCAAGTGGATTGAAAATACACTTGTACAATCTAGAGTAGGTTTAATGAGCTAACACAAGTAATAGTTCCACTTACTTCATCTGTTTTACAATGGTACTTTTTCCAGACTCACCAGCCCCTAAAAGTCAAGTAAAATAAAAAATAAACATTCTAAACCAAAACAAAATAAAACATGGCACATTACACATAATTAAGTAGCATTACTCATTAGGCAGCAGGTACAGTAAGTATCATTATTAACTACAGCTGATTATTCAAAAAGATCTCATTTCAATACATCTATTTAAATGAGGGAAATAAAAAAGTGCAAGACAAATATTGTGAGCCAATGTAGGATTGAATAATATGGGTGTTTTAAAACAAGAACATTAACCTAGTCCAATAAACTTGTGGTATCACTCAATACAGTTGCGCTGGGACGTTTCCCTACTTTTGTTTATCTAGTAATTACTTGGGTGCATCCTGTATCATTGGATTTCATAAGCAATAAACCAATGGGACCATACCTGGTATTAGGCATTACAAACATTACAGCATGAGTATTAAAAAAATAGTAAAATAAAACAGTTATTTATTTTGAAATCCTTTAATCAAATTTTAAATGTTTATGCCATAATAATTTTTGTCTTGACTCCATGCCAGTGGTTTAAATATGGCCAGGGTCAGATACAAGTTATTAATTTTAACTTAACTTGTGTTATAAAATCAATTACGGTTAATTATTAACTACTTCTACTAATCTATATATATAATTCTCTTCTGGGAGACGCTAGAAAACAAGCTGTAAACGCGCTCCCTACCATCCCCACCCCTACATGGTCTTAGTGAGCTGTGGTTCACGCTATGTTTACCTTCGTGGAGTCAGGTTTAGTGACGGCTAATTAGGGGCAGATAATTTAGTTTGAAACGATTTTAAACGTTGGGGGGGGGGGGTATGGTCCTTAACGAGCTACTTAGTGTTTTAAAGAAATATTTTCAGTGTCAGCATTGGTACTGTCGAATTCACAAATTATGAATTACTGAAAAGTAGAAAAAACAACAACTAAATAGTGGCGTATGTTATGACGCGGGCCGGCTCGTTTGTTATATTTTTAATAAAGATATATAATTGGAATTTCTCTCCAGTATTTTACTTTAAAACATTTAATTAAGGTTTGTTATCATCATAAGAAAAATAAAACAAGCATGCTCTAGACATTTCGCTTTAAATTTTGTTAGTTTTAATAGATCTTCATAAAGTAGTTCTTCTACAATAGGTTTTGTAAGACCCTCATTTCAGAAATCAATTTAATTTATAGTAATGCCCTCTAATTAAATTCATGAATCCAATAATATCACTTATTAAAACTGGAAATTTTATTTTAGTAATCTAAAATATGTTTATGTGATTCTTAAATGGTCGAAATTGAGTGAACATCAAGAATGTGTGACAATGACACTGTGTTGCAAACTGCATGAAAACTCTTCTTGTCCGTGATTGTGATGTTATTTTGTCATCTAACAAATGTATACTGTTTCAATTACAATGTTCAAACGTCTAACAAATGCATACAGTTTCAATTACAATGTACAAATGATACACTTTTAGACAATTTTGATCTACATAGAAGAAAATTTCAGCCCTTACAGGAATGTCCAACTAATTTATAATGTCAACTGATTTATACCCAGGGATTTGAGACTTTCAGGTGAGTGGAACTGATGTTGACCTGGATCTGTGTATTTTAATACATAATAATTTACAAATCAGTCTGCTTTGACTGCAAGCAGTCTGCTTTGACTGATCATAATGGAAGCCTATTCTGAACAGGACTCTACTAGGTAAACATCACAGAAATTAAGTACATCTTCAAATAGTTAATGGAGAGCTTCTTTAACAATCTATTCTGTTTTTACAAAGTCAACCTTTTGTAAGGAAAAGTTGGAAAGACCTGATTAGACAAAATCAGTGAACTGACATTTAGGTCAGTTTTAAAAGTAACAGGTAGTTTTAATTGATTCATTTGTGTATTTGGACGAGTAGATTTTGTTTAATGTAACTAAAAAATTTTAATTAGCTTTGTAAAGACTGAAGCCATTATTTAAATTGGTTTCTGTACAACAGGCCTAAGCATACATATTTAAAATTTAAGAGTCTAACATGCAGCATTAGTAGGAATAGTAGGCGTAAAACGGTAAATGAATTAAAATTTTAAATTACTATGAAGGCCTTAACTAAAATGCATCATATAAATCAAACTCAACCATGCTATAGTAATTAATTAGGCCAAGGGCCTGAAGTAGTTAGGCCTACTTTTTTTTCAGCTCCTGTGCCTGTGTCTTAGTCACAATTTGCTTCTAACTTTTAAATTGAATTATATCAGCCCTTTAATTTATAGACCTAATAGGTTCGATTAGGAAATGATTTAAAATTTAGAGACACAAAATAACAAAACAATGGAAAAGGTTTGTCCTAATTCTAAATCCAGAAATAGGCCTAACTAATTTAATAAAAAATTATATAGGCCCTAGATTCTAGATCTAGATCTATCTGCCAAATTTGGTGTTCAAATGTTATTTGTTAGGCCCTAATGATAACTCTAGCTAGATCAAGAATCAAGTGTAGTATTACTCGCTAACTTGGAGGCGTGGTCGGTTGCTAACAACAATATGGCGTCCGGACCGGACGCATGACTTCCAGCGATTTTTTGGCCAAATTCCAGAGACCTTCTACTAATTAAATTTAAAAATGTTTACCACGCGCAAAATGGCGGGATTTCCGTGTCATAACAACAACAATAGGTGGCAGGGTTAGATATGCCAGAAAAGCATTTTAAAATTTGGTTTGGAGAACGGAGGCTAAATTCAAAAGTTGGTTTCATTAAAATAAATAGAATTTGAAAAATATCAACTATGTAGGTACAAAAATGATCATATAAGTAAAGCATTATTAAGTCTATCAGTCTATGTAAAAAGAAAGCAAATATTGTCGGCACTTTTTTTATAAGATCGGCTCTCATATCACAACCAATTTATTTTTATTTTTTAAAAACCACGTGACCGCTATTTGAGATCACTAGTGAGGAACTCTGGGTGCATGGCCACTTAAAAAGTCTAACCTGATTTGTGGTTTTCCTTAGCATCAAGGGTTAGAAGAGTTGTCATGGAGAGATGTGTTGGCCATGGCAGTGAGTGTCAATAAATATTAAATTAAGTAATTTAGTTTAAAATGAACTAAAAACTTCAAAATTAGTGCCTAATGGATTAAATATGGATGTCTATTATTCAGTGGTCATGTTTATATTGAAAATTGCGTAAATTTTAGATTTAGTAAGAAAAACTAAAAACAAGTAGAGGAGTTTACACTTTTCGGACACACACCAAAAATTACGTAGGACCGAACACTTCGTCGGTTTTTGGCTCATAGAAACTTTAATTAGCATGTCTCACGCGAAACCACGGCGCCTGCACGTAAACTGTTCATTTATGAACACTTCCATGTCAAGTACTTCCGTTTCCTTTCTCAAGAATTATTTTTAGAAATTTTTTAACGTTGCATGGTACGCACATTTCTATTTTTACACCAGCCGGATGAAGTGACCTAGGGTTGGACTTAGGGGCAAAACTTAAACCAATCAATGCTTAGCTAAAAGGTTACACTATAAATAGCTTCTATATATGTATGGAACATCGTAAATGTCAAGGTTAATGGGTTTTTTCGTGCTTGAACAATAAAAAAGGGGTGTTCGCTAACTTATTTGGCCTTACATGGGAGCGGACAGCAACACAAAAATATTATTAAATAAGAATTTAGAGCATAAAAGTGGCTGGTTATTGAAGGGAAAGGGTCAAAATAAGGTCAAGAAGGCAGTGGAATGCGAAAGAGGAGGGGGAATCATGTGACCTGGCTGGCTTAGCAGCGTACTGCGCGAGCCGCAATGGCTGAATGGGATGAACTTTGGGAGTGTGGGAAAAAAAAAAGGTTTTATACTATTAAAATTACCTCACAAACAATCAATAACACAATATAAATGCATATAATATATGTTTTTATTCATTAAATTGACTTTAAATTATTCTAAATGAACAAAAAGTGCTATGTCCGATGACGGGTAAAGGTGTCCGAACACATGTAAAACTGTATTACATGTGTTCGAACACACGTTAAGACCCCCAGTCACTATAACAAGAATAGCTTAAGTTCTATGCGTATGAATACAAAATGACACACACATTATTAAAGTAGAACTAGAATACCCGTCATCCGTTGGATAACTGTGGGTTTCGGGGGTCATCCATCAAAAAACATCACGTCTGTCACTCAGAGGCATAGCGACCCTTCCCTGCGCCCGGGGACAAACTTTTCGATTTGAACCCCCCCCCAAGATTTCGATTTTCAACCCCCCCCCCACCCCCTTCAAACTTTTGATGTGCACCCCCCCCCCCCACTCAAACTTTCCATTTGAACCCCCCTCAACCTTTCAATTTATTTTTCCAAACCATTTTGGCGCCCCAACATGTCCCCCCCCCCCACCCCCCCTCCACCTCCCCCCGCCTCCCCTTCCCTCCCGCCCCCCCCCCCCTCCTCGCTACGCTACTGCAGTGTCACTTATCGTCACAAAAAACAGAACCCACATTCAAAAATATGTTTTTTATCTTTTAAAAACACCGAAAACAACGATTTCGGACTATCCCTTCATATATTGACGTCACAGGTGACCTACTCAACTCTACTTCACCTGCCCAGTGTCCCGCCAAGTCTCAGACAACAAAAACGATTCCAGCCAAGCATGTCTCTGACCACACTATCCCTTCATTTGCTTAGGACAAAAAAACAGATGAACCCTACTTCACGTGCCCTGTGCCCCGCGAGGTCCTGATAGTCAACCTTATCATTCACATATAGGGCTTAAGAAAAAATAATTGAAAACGTAAAAAAAAAAAGTTCTATTAATGTTTATGACACTGGCTTTAAAATTTAGCCTTCATTCTCCAAAGCAAATTTTAAAATGCTTTTCTGGCATATCTAGCCCTGGCCACCTATACCATGTTTAAATAATGTGAACACCCGCCATTTTGCTCGTGGTAAACATGGCCTAAAAATGGTAGGAAGTCATTCGTCCGGTCCGTACGCCATATTGTTGTTAGCAGCCGACCACGCCTCCAAGTTAGTGAGTAATCCTACTATATCTAGATATAAAACCTAGATAACAAAAAAATCCCATGTATTCTCGAATTAGTGATCATTGAAGCTAAACAAAGATTTATATAAAAATAATTAAGGCCCGAAATAGATTCTAGATGTAGAATTTACATTAAGTCTAGATCTATGACTCTAGTGACCTAGATCTAGATCTAGATCTAGATCTAGATCTAGAATCTAGGCCCTAGGGCAGGCTAGATTCTCGACAGCTGATCTTTAGATCTAGAGAAATTTATCGTAAAACTAAATGAAAAAGACAGTTGAAAATTGATATAAGTGTTGGAACGTAATAAATACAGCAAACGGACGTATTGTTTAAGTTATAGCCGGCAGAAAATTAGCTTTGTAACGCGTGAAACTTTTGAATGGGCCACAAAGTCTATGATGGGGTCCGCCATTTTTATTGTACCAAAAATGTAAACACATCAAGGGACGTCACTATCCCCACAAAGTTTATTCAAAGTATTAACATTTTTAAAAAAATACGGTTAATTTAACTATGAATAAATCAATAAATTAATTAACGTCTTTAAATAAATTTGTGATCAACAGTTTGTCTGCATTAAAAAATTATTCTCTACCTGCATACTATTTTACAGCTTTCCAGATAGAGTGGAACATATCACAATAGTCAATCAGGCAAACAAACAAATAAATATTCAAACATGTAAACAAACTTGACTTTTAGTAGTATATAGATGGTTGCGGATAGATATGATAGGGTAAAGGAGGGCGTTAAGAGCCGTGTGGTATTAAGCCCCAATCAACACCCCACCCCCACAAAACCCCCAATAACACTGCTAATCTACTTCTGAGGTAACAACCACTGCTGTTCTTTGATAACAGAGAAGCAGAGGATTCATTTTATGTAATTTATGACCCACTTGGTCCAATAGGGAGAGGATGAGACAGGATTTAATCCCACTGCTCTTTCCCTAAAATTTCTCATCTCCATAAAACCATTTTGTGAACTTTTTTTCCAAATAGACATAACTTGGGAAACTTTACTTTGTAATAAACTAAATGATTTTTTCAAGCCCATTCTTTGTTCCTGTATTAGAGCATTGGTTGTTGTACATTTTAACACTATTTTTATAGCTATGGCTAGAATAGTTTTATTTTGGTGAATTTTTTTTGCACAGTAATTATTGGTGCCAAAACAAAATGGCTGACAGTTGTCCCATTTTACCATGCTATAAAGTTTTTATCATTATCAGAGTAAAACTTGACTGATCATTACCATAATGGTTTTATTTGTTAGATAATAACTAAATCTACATGAATACATTAATTTTGTCCACTAGCTTGCCTGTTTAGAAAAGTTATAACAGATACTGTTATGTGGCTCTTGAAACCCTAAGTGCAAGTTTCTCATTTATTAGACCACTGAATATGACACTGGTATAGGAATAGTTAACACAAAATGTATTAATTGTTAAACAGACTTGTGTCTAAATGATAGAAATACAATTCTAACCTGCTAAAAAGTAAAAATTCAGCCATCTGATGTTAACAAGGTAATTTTTAAAATGGTACATGTACTTATTACCCCTAAGGGGCAATACAGCCGACTCAGCCCCCACCTGTTTCTAACCAACCATAAAACTTCTAATCTCTTTGTAGGTAACAGGAATAAATGCTCTTAGGTCTCAGCCAATCTGGGGTGGTATGTTATGTAATTTATGACCCTCATGGTCCAGCATAGAAGTAAACAGACACATTAATACCACTGCTCCCCCCTTACAATTTCTTACCCCCATGATACCCAGCCCCCACCAGTTTCTGGCCCACCATAAAACTTCATCTCTTTGTAGGTAACATGGATTACAGTTACAGATCTCAGACAATCTGGGGTGGCATGTTATGTAATATATGACCTTCATGGTCTAGCAGGGTGGAGACAAAAGAGGAATCAGTACCACTGCTCTCCCCTCACATTTTCTCACCTCCATGAAAGCCAGACCCCACCTGTACCTACCCCATCATAAAACTTCATCTCTTTGTAGGTAACATGGACTTAGTTCTTAGATCTCAGCCAACCAGAGATAGCATCTCCTTATGTAATTTATGGCCCTCAGGGTCCAGCAAGGAGAACAAAGGTGAAACCAGTACCACTGCTCTCCCCTCACAATTTCTCACCCCAATGATACCCAGCCCCCACCTGTATCTAACCCACCATAAAACTTATCTCTTTGTAGGTAGCATGGAGTTAGTTCTTAGATCTCAGCCAACCAGAGATAGCATCTCCTTATGTAATTTATGGCCCTCAGGGTCCAGCAAGGAGAACAAAGGGGAAACCAGTACAACTGCTCTCCCCTCAACATTTCTCACCTCCATGTCATGTTATGTAACACATGGCTTATCAGGGGAAAGCATTAAGGCAGATTAGTTAGTACCACCCCTTTTTACATACAAGAATGTTAACTCTGGACAGCTACACACTAGTATACTAGCTACACACTAGGCATACTAATGTGCCTACTGCAAACTACTAGACTTTAGGGCTTAGGCCCTATGTACACCTGTAATTGTATCAATTGTAGACTGGGCCCATTGGGGCCTAGTGATAGCTAGTATCAGTTAAAGTGTGTGTACACAGCATTAACTATTTTGGGGTTAGAAATTAATTATTTTTATTGCGGTGTTAGTCTAAACTAGGAGATAATACTTATTGCCCCATCGCCCGGCTCCTTTCACCCCAAATGCTGATTTTGGGGGTATGACAATAAATGTTCAATTAAACCCATTTAAAGTATATTTAATACACTTTGTTATTATTTTTATATTGTGTAAGATATGTTAGAATAATTTTGCCATATTTTCAATACTAAAAAATTCTTAGATTAGTAGAAATCTTTAAAAATGTACAGGTGCTAAAAAGTGTGGCTCTTAACGCCCTCCTTTACCCTACTTTTTTTTGTTTTCTATGTTAAGCGGTTACTGAATGAGACCGCATGGAATTTTTACGTTGCGTTTTTTCGCTATGTGTGTCCGAAAAGTGTAAGCTCCTCTAGATATCTCTAGATCTGGATCTCTAGACTCTCTAGATCTAGAGTAGATACAAGATACTTGAAGATAGAGCTATGTTGAATGTTGATATAGATAGTAGATTCTATATAGAATCTAGTTTAGTCTAAACTTTAGAGAGCTAGAGGAGAGTTAGAGCTGACACACCAGTCCCCACCCCTCTTTCCCAATCAACAAGCAACCTCTTCTCCCCTTATTTCAAACAATTATTTACTTACTGGTTGTTAATCACGTTGGTAATCAAAAGTATTTCACTGAAAATTAAAATAAGACAACCACTTACCGAGAAGCAGTAATTTCACTTCACGGGCCGCCTTTTCTCCATCCATACGCAACGATTTGTCGATTTGTTTTGATCTCTCTACTGCAGCTTTGTCCTCTTGGCTGGATACACAACCCATTTTCGGAGAATTGGTACACAGTTTGACTTTTTACAAGTGTAAAATTATTTAAATAATCCTAATTGAATTAAATCAAACGAAAACGTTAATCCGTAAACACATTCATGCAGGGTTTTTTTAACCGATTTTATAAACATTGAAACTCTCCTAGATCTATGTGTTTTTAATCGGCTTCTCCGCTTCCTCTTAGCATTTGAAGAAACGGATGCCCGGATGAGACATCGGTACTTGCGCAGTGAAGTTACAATTCGGTTGAAATTCCTTTCACAACAAATGAAACAAATTTTTCGATTTCTAGATCTAGATCTACATTAATTTTTTTTCAATGATATTGTTATCCATATCGCTAAAAGAATGTGCGAATAAAGCTAGTTTACATTTTAAACACTAAGCTTAAAAAAAAATATTCGTTAAATAGTCAATTGAAAACAAATCAAAAGTAAATATTTAAAAAGTAGACGACAAAATTTAAAACTGCATCAACTACACTAAACCTAAAAGATCTAGATTTCTAGATTCTATATTTAATTAGGTTTTTTTTTTTTAATTTGGTGTTAAATATATCTAAAACGAAGGCTTTGCGTAGTTTCTAAAGCAGCCCTTTCGCATTTTTTAAACAATTTAGATTCTACATTGATCTACGAGTGCGAACTTTTTAACACAAAATAAATGCTTGTCTAAAGAGATATTCAAATTTAGGCCTGCATTGACGAACCATTCAAGCAAATTTGCCGCGCATTCTTTTGATAACTGCGTACTTTAGTCTCCTTAGTAAAACTTAAAAGGGAACATTATCTATAGGCTGCTCTAGGGCAGTTGATTTTAAATTTAAATGCCTTAGTAAAATAGGTCACCCAATATCCAAAAGCTTTAATTTAGTCGGTAGCCTAGTAGATCTACGATCTAGCAAATTGTTATAATGTAGAATTGTGGATCACAAACCGCTAGGTCATTAGAGGTAGTTGAAGAAACACTTTTTTGTATGTAAATGTGATTAGTGACATTAATGATGTGATATTATTGCATTCTCCTGCCCAAGTTTAATTTATGTTTAACTAAATTTCTTTTTTAAAAAAACAATTTAAAAACATGCTGTCTACTGTCTAGTGAATGGAATGACGTTACTTGACTGTGACGATGGGGTAGGTAGTAGGTACGGTGAAAATCTGTGGAAAGCGTTGCATGTTGTTACATTTTCTCGATACAGTAGGCCAGGACTACATACCGCCGCCTCCTTAACTAATCATATAGCTTTATAAGAGATGTTTTAAAGTGAAAGCCAACTTTATATAGAGAATATAGAAGCTTTCTTGCGCTAGTGCCTGTTTTTGTGCCCAAGACACAATGGGCAGATAAGTTCATCTTTTTCAACGACCACTGCATACAGGGGGATAGTATGGTCGGCACTATGCCCAGCCACCTTCCCAAGCGTGAGCTAGGTACCCAATAGAGCTGGATGGACTCTGTGACGACCTACAAACTCCAGCCCTGGATCCGAACATGGACTCTAAGATTAGCAGGTGTGAGCTTTATTATTTGACCACGCCCTCCCTCATTCCGATTAATATCACAACATGTAATATACACTTTATAACGGGGCAAACAAACAATTTATTTTTTAAACTATCGCTTTCCTCGATAGCCACGAATAAAAAAAGAGCCAAAATGGCCGTTTGTTTTACCGCACTGAACAAGCACTTTAGAAAGACTTTACTGTTTAAATTTGAAATTACGGGGAGATCACTATCAGAAAAAAAAGTTTTTAACTAATGAAACGATTATCTCTAAAGCTGAACCGTCAAAATGTATAATTTTATTTAATTCGATTCGTATTTCAGTTAATAAAAAAATAGCGTGTCGATGCATGCTACATCGATCACGAACGAAATGAAATTTATATAATTTATATAGAAAATATATACTTTTAACAGTGTCCGCCCCCCCCCCCCCCCCAAATTTGAAGTGCCCCCCCCCGAGAAAAAAGTCAGGAAGAAACATTGATCGACCAACTTTCTAAAACAACAGCAGACAAGACGTATACCCTGATTCGTGCAGTAAACAAACTTTGGCTGTCAAATCCTACCACTGATCTCCTTCCCTAGTTGATAATATTTACCTTCTCCGTTACTAATATCACAATGTTTACCTTCTCCGTGACTAATATCACAATGTTTACCTTCTCCGTTACTAATATCACAATGTTTACCTTCTCCGTTACTAATATCACAATGTTTACCTGCTCCATGGCTAATATAACTAACAATAGAATGCAGTGCTTAAAACTAATGTTACCATTCTGTTGACAGTTTTTATTTGATTTTAGCTAGACTTGGTATCTCATCCTTATCACTATATTTGTTACCACAAAATGTCACCACACTACCATCAGACACCACACCACCATCAAACACCACACCACCAAAACACCACACCACCATCAGACACCACCATCAGACACCACACCACCATCAGACACAACCATCAGACACCACACCACCATCAGACACCACCATCAGACACCACACCACCATCAGACACCACACCACCATCAGACACCACACCACCATCAGACACCACCATCAAACACCACACCACTATCAGACACCACACCACCATCAAACACCACACCACCATCAGACACCACACCACCATCAGACACCACCATCAGACACCACACCACCATCAGACACCACACCACCAAAACACCACCACCATCAGACACCACACCACCATCAGACACCACACCACCATCAGACACCACACCACCATCAGACACCACACCACCATCAGACACCACACCACCATCAAACACCACACCACCATCAGACACCACCATCAAACACCACACCACCATCAGACACCACACCACCATCAGACACCACCATCAAACACCACACCACTATCAGACACCACACCACCATCAAACACCACACCACCATCAGACACCACACCACCATCAGACACCACCATCAGACACCACACCACCATCAGACACCACACCACCAAAACACCACCACCATCAGACACCACACCACCATCAGACACCACACCACCATCAGACACCACACCACCATCAGACACCACACCACCATCAGACACCACCAAACACCACACCACCATCAGACACCACCATCAGACACCACCATCAAACACCACACCACCATCAGACACCCTACCACCATTAGACACCACACCACCATCAGACACCCTACCACCATCAGACACCAAACCACCATCAGACACCACACCACCATCAGACACCACCAAACACCACACCACCATCAGACACCACACCACCATCAGACACCACCAAACACCACACCACCATCAGACACCACCATCAAACACCACACCACCATCAGACACCCTACCACCATCAGACACCACACCACCATCAGACACCACCATCAAACACCACACCACCATCAGACACCACCATCAGACACCACACCACCATCAGACACCCTACCACCATCAGACACCACACCACCATCAAACACCACCATCAAACACCACACCACCATCAGACACCACCATCAGACACCACACCACCATCAGACACCACCATCAAACACCACACCACCATCAGACACCACCATCAGACACCACACCACCATCAGACACCACCATCAGACACCACACCACCATCAGACACCACACCACCATCAGACACCACACCAGCATCAAACACCACACCACCATCAGACACCACACCACCATCAGACACCACCATCAAACACCACACCACCATCAGACACCACACCACCATCAAACACCACACCACCATCAGACACCACCATCAGACACCACCATCAAACACCACTATCAGACACCACACCACCATCAGACACCACACCACCATCAGACACCACCATCAGACACCACACCACCATCAGACACCACACCACCATCAGACACCACACCAGCATCAAACACCACACCACCATCAGACACCACACCATCAAACACCACACCACCATCAGACACCCTACCACCATCAGACACCACACCACCATCAGACACCACACCACCATCAGACACCACCATCAAACACCACACCACCATCAGACACCACCATCAAACACCACACCACCATCAGACACCACACCACCATCAGACACCACACCACCATCAGACACCACACCACCATCAGACACCACCATCAAACACCACACCACCATCAGACACCCTACCACCATCAGACACCACACCACCATCAGACACCATACCACCATCAGACACCACACCACCATCAGACACCACCATCAAACACCACACCACCATCAGACACCACCATCAGACACCGCCATCAAACACCACACCACCATCAGACACCACCATCAGACACCACACCACCATCAGACACCACATCACCAGACACCACCATCAGACACCACACCACCTTCAGACACCACACCACCATCAGACACCACCATCAAACACCACCATCAAACACCACACCACCATCAGACACCCTACCACCATCAGATACCACACCACCATCAGACACCACCATCAAACACCACCATCAGACACCACACCACCATCAGACACCACCATCAAACACCACACCACCATCAGACACCACACCACCATCAGACACCCTACCACCATCAGACACCACCATCAAACACCACACCACCATCAGACACCCTACCACCATCAGACACCACACCACCATCAGACACCACCATCAAACACCACACCACCATCAGACACCACTATCAGACACCACACCACCATCAGACACCACCATCAAACACCACACCACCACCAGACACCACCATCAGACACCACACCACCATCAGACACCACCTTCAGACACCACACCACCATCAGACACTACACCACCACCAGACACAACCATCAGACACTACACCACCATCAGACACCACACCACCATCAGACACCACCATCAAACACCACACCACCATCAGACACCACCATCAGACACCACCATCAGACACCACACCACCATCAGACACCACACCACCATCAAACACCACCATCAGACACCACACCACCATCAGACACCACCATCAAACACCACACCACCATCAGACACCACCATCAAACACCACTATCAGACACCACACCACCAGCAGACACCACCATCAGACACCACACCACCATCAGACACCACACCACCATCAGACACCACACCACCATCAGACACCACCATCAAAAAACACACCAGCATCAGACACCCTACCACTATCAGACACCACACCACCATCAGACACCCTACCACCATCAGACACCACACCACCATCAGACACCACCATCAAACACCACCATCAAACACCACACCACCATCAGACACCACACCACCATTAGACACCACCATCAAACACCACACCACCATCCACACCACCATCAGACACCACACCACCATCAGACACCCTACCACCATCAGACACCACACCACCATCAGACACCCTACCACCATCAGACACCACACCACCATCAGACACCACCATCAAACACCACACCACCATCAGACACCACACCACCATCAGACACCACCATCAAACACCACACCACCATCCACACCACCATCAGACACCACACCACCATCAGACACCCTACCACCATCAGACACCACACCACCATCAGACACCCTACCACCATCAGACACCACACCACCATCA
Organism: Physella acuta; assembly: GCF_028476545.2. Lineage (NCBI taxonomy): Eukaryota > Metazoa > Mollusca > Gastropoda > Physidae > Physella > Physella acuta. The sequence goes on along the minus strand of NW_026731723.1, from coordinate 928,048 downwards.
GACACCGTACCACCATCAGACACCACACCACCATCAGACACCACACCACCATCAGACACCACCATCAAACACCACACCACCATCAGACACCACCATCAAACACCACACCAACATCAGACACCACCATCAAACACCACACCACCATCAGACACCACACCACCATCAGACACCACCTTCAGACACCACACCACCATCAGACACTACACCACCATCAGACACCACCATCAAACACCACACCACCATCAGACACCCTACCACCATCAGACACCACACCACCATCAGACACCATACCACCATCAGACACCACACCACCATCAGACACCACCATCAAACACCACACCACCATCAGACACCACCATCAGACACCACACCACCATCAGACACCGCCATCAAACACCACACCACCATCAGACACCACCATCAGACACCACACCCCATCAGACACCACATCACCAGACACCACCATCAGACACCACACCACCTTCAGACACCACACCACCATCAGACACCACCATCAAACACCACCATCAAACACTACACCACCATCAGACACCCTACCACCATCAGATACCACACCACCATCAGACACCACCATCAAACACCACCATCAGACACAACACCACCATCAGACACCACCATCAAACACCACACCACCATCAGACACCACACCACCATCAAACACCACCATCAAACACCACCATCAGACACCACACCACCATCAGACACCACCATCAGACACCACACCACCATCAGACACCCTACCACCATCAGACACCACCATCAAACACCACACCACCATCAGACACCCTACCACCATCAGACACCACACCACCATCAGACACCACCATCAAACACCACACCACCATCAGACACCACTATCAGACACCACACCACCATCAGACACCACCATCAAACACCACACCACCACCAGACACCACCATCAGACACCACACCACCATCAGACACCACCTTCAGACACCACACCACCATCAGACACTACACCACCACCAGACACAACCATCAGACACTACACCACCATCAGACACCACACCACCATCAGACACCACCATCAAACACCACACCACCATCAGACACCACCATCAGACACCACCATCAGACACCACACCACCATCAGACACCACACCACCATCAAACACCACCATCAGACACCACACCACCATCAGACACCACCATCAAACACCACACCACCATCAGACACCACCATCAGACACCACCATCAAACACCACTATCAGACACCACACCACCAGCAGACACCACCATCAGACACCACACCACCATCAGACACCACACCACCATCAGACACCACCATCAAAAAACACATCCGCATCAGACACCCTACCACTATCAGACACCACACCACCATCAGACACCCTACCACCATCAGACACCACACCACCATCAGACACCACCATCAAACACCACACCACCATCAGACACCACACCACCATTAGACACCACCATCAAACACCACACCACCATCCACACCACCATCAGACACCACACCACCATCAGACACCCTACCACCATCAGACACCACACCACCATCAGACACCCTACCACCATCAGACACCACACCACCATCAGACACCACCATCAAACACCACACCACCATCAGACACCACACCACCATCAGACACCACCATCAAACACCACACCACCATCCACACCACCATCAGACACCACACCACCATCAGACACCCTACCACCATCAGACACCACACCACCATCAGACACCCTACCACCATCAGACACCACACCACCATCAGACACCGTACCACCATCAGACACCACACCACCATCAGACACCACACCACCATCAGACACCCCCATCAAACACCACACCACCATCAGACACCACACCACCATCAGACACCACACCACCATCAGACACCACACCACCATCAGACACCACACCACCATCAGACACCACCATCAGACACCACACCACCATCAGACACCACACCACCATCAGACACCACCATCAGACACCACACCACCATCAAACACCACACCATCATCAAACACCACACCACCATCAGACACCACCATCAGACACCACCATCAGACACCACACCACCATCAGACACCACACCACCATCAGACACCACACCACCATCAGACACCACACCACCATCAGACACCACACCACCATCAGACACCACACCACCATCAAACACCACACCACCATCAAACACCACACCACCATCAGACACCACCATCAGACACCACCATCAGACACCACACCACCATCAAACACCACACCACCATCAGACACCACACCACCATCAGACACCACACCACCATCAAACACCACACCACCGTCAGACACCACACCACCATCAGACACCACCATCAAACACCACACCACCATCAGACACCACCATCAGACACCACACCACCATCAGACACCACACCACCATCAGACACCACACCAGCATCAAACACCACACCACCATCAGACACCACACCATCAAACACCACACCACCATCAGACACCCTACCACCATCAGACACCACACCACCATCAGACACCACACCACCATCAGACACCACCATCAAACACCACACCACCATCAGACACCACCATCAAACACCACACCACCATCAGACACCACACCACCATCAGACACCACACCACCATCAGACACCACACCACCATCAGACACCACCATCAAACACCACACCACCATCAGACACCCTACCACCATCAGACACCACACCACCATCAGACACCATACCACCATCAGACACCACACCACCATCAGACACCACCATCAAACACCACACCACCATCAGACACCACCATCAGACACCGCCATCAAACACCACACCACCATCAGACACCACCATCAGACACCACACCACCATCAGACACCACATCACCAGACACCACCATCAGACACCACACCACCTTCAGACACCACACCACCATCAGACACCACCATCAAACACCACCATCAAACACCACACCACCATCAGACACCCTACCACCATCAGATACCACACCACCATCAGACACCACCATCAAACACCACCATCAGACACCACACCACCATCAGACACCACCATCAAACACCACACCACCATCAGACACCACACCACCATCAGACACCCTACCACCATCAGACACCACCATCAAACACCACACCACCATCAGACACCCTACCACCATCAGACACCACACCACCATCAGACACCACCATCAAACACCACACCACCATCAGACACCACTATCAGACACCACACCACCATCAGACACCACCATCAAACACCACACCACCACCAGACACCACCATCAGACACCACACCACCATCAGACACCACCTTCAGACACCACACCACCATCAGACACTACACCACCACCAGACACAACCATCAGACACTACACCACCATCAGACACCACACCACCATCAGACACCACCATCAAACACCACACCACCATCAGACACCACCATCAGACACCACCATCAGACACCACACCACCATCAGACACCACACCACCATCAAACACCACCATCAGACACCACACCACCATCAGACACCACCATCAAACACCACACCACCATCAGACACCACCATCAGACACCACCATCAAACACCACTATCAGACACCACACCACCAGCAGACACCACCATCAGACACCACACCACCATCAGACACCACACCACCATCAGACACCACCATCAAAAAACACACCAGCATCAGACACCCTACCACTATCAGACACCACACCACCATCAGACACCCTACCACCATCAGACACCACACCACCATCAGACACCACCATCAAACACCACCATCAAACACCACACCACCATCAGACACCACACCACCATTAGACACCACCATCAAACACCACACCACCATCCACACCACCATCAGACACCACACCACCATCAGACACCCTACCACCATCAGACACCACACCACCATCAGACACCCTACCACCATCAGACACCACACCACCATCAGACACCACCATCAAACACCACACCACCATCAGACACCACACCACCATCAGACACCACCATCAAACACCACACCACCATCCACACCACCATCAGACACCACACCACCATCAGACACCCTACCACCATCAGACACCACACCACCATCAGACACCCTACCACCATCAGACACCACACCACCATCAGACACCGTACCACCATCAGACACCACACCACCATCAGACACCACACCACCATCAGACACCACCATCAAACACCACACCACCATCAGTCACCACCATCAAACACCACACCAACATCAGACACCACCATCAAACACCACACCACCATCAGACACCACACCACCATCAGACACCACCTTCAGACACCACACCACCATCAGACACCACACCACCATCAGACACCACCATCAAACACCACACCACCATCAGACACCTTACCACCATCAGACACCACACCACCATCAGACACCATACCACCATCAGACACCACACCACCATCAGACACCATCATCAAACACCACACCACCATCAGACACCACCATCAGACACCACACCACCATCAGACACCGCCATCAAACACCACACCACCATCAGACACCACCATCAGACACCACACCACCATCAGACACCACATCACCAGACACCACCATCAGACACCACACCACCTTCAGACACCACACCACCATCAGACACCACCATCAAACACCACCATCAAACACTACACCACCATCAGACACCCTACCACCATCAGATACCACACCACCATCAGACACCACCATCAAACACCACCATCAGACACCACACCACCATCAGACACCACCATCAAACACCACACCACCATCAGACACCACACCACCATCAAACACCACCATCAAACACCACCATCAGACACCACACCACCATCAGACACCACCATCAGACACCACACCACCATCAGACACCCTACCACCATCAGACACCACCATCAAACACCACACCACCATCAGACACCCTACCACCATCAGACACCACACCACCATCAGACACCACCATCAAACACCACACCACCATCAGACACCACTATCAGACACCACACCACCATCAGACACCACCATCAAACACCACACCACCACCAGACACCACCATCAGACACCACACCACCATCAGACACCACCTTCAGACACCACACCACCATCAGACACTACACCACCACCAGACACAACCATCAGACACTACACCACCATCAGACACCACACCACCATCAGACACCACCATCAAACACCACACCACCATCAGACACCACCATCAGACACCACCATCAGACACCACACCACCATCAGACACCACACCACCATCAAACACCACCATCAGACACCACACCACCATCAGACACCACCATCAAACACCACACCACCATCAGACACCACCATCAGACACCACCATCAAACACCACTATCAGACACCACACCACCAGCAGACACCACCATCAGACACCACACCACCATCAGACACCACACCACCATCAGACACCACCATCAAAAAACACATCCGCATCAGACACCCTACCACTATCAGACACCACACCACCATCAGACACCCTACCACCATCAGACACCACACCACCATCAGACACCACCATCAAACACCACACCACCATCAGACACCACACCACCATTAGACACCACCATCAAACACCACACCACCATCCACACCACCATCAGACACCACACCACCATCAGACACCCTACCACCATCAGACACCACACCACCATCAGACACCCTACCACCATCAGACACCACACCACCATCAGACACCACCATCAAACACCACACCACCATCAGACACCACACCACCATCAGACACCACCATCAAACACCACACCACCATCCACACCACCATCAGACACCACACCACCATCAGACACCCTACCACCATCAGACACCACACCACCATCAGACACCCTACCACCATCAGACACCACACCACCATCAGACACCGTACCACCATCAGACACCACACCACCATCAGACACCACACCACCATCAGACACCCCCATCAAACACCACACCACCATCAGACACCACACCACCATCAGACACCAAACCACCATCAGACACCACACCACCATCAGACACCACACCACCATCAGACACCACCATCAGACACCACACCACCATCAGACACCACACCACCATCAGACACCACCATCAGACACCACACCACCATCAAACACCACACCATCATCAAACACCACACCACCATCAGACACCACCATCAGACACCACCATCAGACACCACACCACCATCAGACACCACACCACCATCAGACACCACACCACCATCAGACACCACACCACCATCAGACACCACACCACCATCAAACACCACACCACCATCAAACACCACACCACCATCAGACACCACCATCAGACACCACCATCAGACACCACACCACCATCAAACACCACACCACCATCAGACACCACACCACCATCAGACACCACACCACCATCAAACACCACACCACCGTCAGACACCACACCACCATCAGACACCACCATCAAACACCACACCACCATCAGACACCACCATCAGACACCACACCACCATCAGACACCACCATCAAACACCACACCACCGTCAGACACCACACCACCATCAGACACCACACCACCATCAAACACCACACCATCATCAAACACCACACCACCATCAGACACCACCATCAGACACCACCATCAGACACCACACCACCATCAGACACCACACCACCATCAGACACCACACCACCATCAGACACCACACCACCATCAGACACCACACCACCATCAAACACCACACCACCATCAAACACCACACCACCATCAGACACCACCATCAGACACCACCATCAGACACCACACCACCATCAAACACCACACCACCATCAGACACCACACCACCATCAGACACCACACCACCATCAAACACCACACCACCGTCAGACACCACACCACCATCAGACACCACCATCAAACACCACACCACCATCAGACACCACCATCAGACACCACACCACCATCAGACACCACCATCAGACACCACAACACCAAGCTTTTATGTAATAATGCACTAAAAAGTAGAAAATAAATTATACACTACTATTTAAATAACTATAAAGAAAAGCGTGGGTCTCTTCTCAAATATTAGTAAAAGTATCCAATAGTTACTTAAGTAAGTGACCCACGCTTTTCTTTATAGTTATTTAAATAGTAGTGTATAATTTATTTCCTATTTTTTAGTGCATTATTACATAAAAGCTTGTTATTAAAACGTTTTTTTTTATGAATTTTTTTTCAGTACTTTACATGTTTTATTTATAATAGTTACATGACTAAAAACCATTGTCAAGTTTATAGCTAAAGTTTCAGTAAAGTATTATGGGATGGCGTTGTCTAGTGGTAAAGATCTAGATTGCTGACCCGACTAAAAACCATCGCGCGCCTATTGAACGTGATGACGAGCTTTTGACGTAGAGCCCCCCTCGCTCCACGCCCAACACGGCCGTGATGACGCGTGTGGATAGAACTGCCTACTAATTCGTTCTAAATTTTAATTAATTCATAAAAAATTAATTAGGCAACCAATTAAGTCAAATTGAATGTCACGATGCATTGTCTTCATGTCTTGACCCACGTACCAACTACGAACCGTACCGGTCAGAAGTGCCTGCAATTTCACACGGGCGTTTCAATCAAGACAGACAGACAGAGGAAGTGAGCTAAATAAAAGCTTGTAAAAACTCGATGTTTTAGCTCAACCTAAACGAAGCGGTTATCCGGTGGATAATATTTCTGCAGTATAACACCCATTACCCACGCTAGGCAATTTTCCCACAATCCCAAACTACATAAATTACGATTCATCTACTGGTATTTACGATTATTATTGTAAATGTAATGTAAAGTAAAATTATACGACACAAACACGGACATGTACGTTTTTTCACTGATATAAATACATGGGCTTTACCGGGTAGGCCTACTTCATTAGTTTAGGATCCAGTCACACCACAACAATAAAATACATGAACTAGTTGAATGTGGAGGAACATCAGTAGCGTTGTTAGTATTGGGTATTGTATAGGAACATTAGTAGCGTCGTTAGTATTGGGTAATGTATAGGAACATTAGTAGCGTCGTAAGTATTGGGTAATGTATCGGAACATCAGTAGCGTCGTAAGTATTGGGTAATGTATCGGAACATGTGTAGCGTTATTGTTAGTATTGGGTAATGTATAGCAACATCAGTAGCGTTGTTGTTAGTATTGGGTAATGTATAGGAACATCAGTAGCGTCTTTAGTATTGGGTAATGTATCGGAACATCAGTAGCGTCTTTAGTATTGGGTAATGTATAGGAATATCAGTAGCGTCTTTAGTATTGGGTAATGTATAGGAACATCAGTAGCGTCTTTAGTATTGGGTAATGCCTGGTGTGGTAACCCTGGACTGCATCGACCTAGTGACGCAACGTTAGACTAGTGTGGGTTAGGGTTATTTTAGCAACGTTAGACTAGTGTGGGTTTGGGTTATTTTAGCAACGTTAGACTAGTGTGGGTTAGGGTTATTTTAGCAACGTTAGACTAGTGTGGGTTAGGGTTATTTTAGCAACGTTAGACTAGTGTGGGTTTGGGTTATTTTAGCAACGTTAGACTAGTGTGGGTTATTTTAGCAACGTTAGACTAGTGTGGGTTAGGGTTATTTTAGCAACGTTAGACTAGTGTGGGTTAGGGTTATTTTAGCAACGTTAGACTAGTGTGGGTTATTTTAGCAACGTTAGACTAGTGTGGGTTATTTTAGCAACGTTAGACTAGTGTGGGTTATTTTAGCAACGTTAGACTAGTGTGGGTTAGGGTTATTTTAGCAACGTTAGACTAGTGTGGGTTATTTTAGCAACGTTAGACTAGTGTGTGTTATTTTAGCAACGTTAGACTAGTGTGGGTTAGGTTATTTTAGCAACGTTAGACTAGTGTGGGTTAGGGTTATTTTAGAAGTGATGGGCATGGATCTTTGTGACGTCATTTTAAGGAGCGGTAGGACGTTTTGATATAATGTGACGTTATTCAGGCATCCATGTAGAAAATATATACTTTTACCGGTGGGTGTGTCTTTAATACGTAGGTGTACCTATAGACGTTGGTGCACCTATAGACGTTGGTGCACCTATGGACATTACATACAAAAATGCACAAAATAAATCAACTCTGCTAGACATAGGGTAGAATAATCTATGACATTTATATGGATTCAGGACACAACAGTCAGTGAATGTCTGATCTTTCACTCCAAGTCTTGAACACACCGACTTGAACACCTCGAATTGAACACCTCGAATTGAACACTGACTTGAACACACCGACTTGAACACACTGACTTGAACACACCGACTTGAACACACCGACTTGAACACACCGACTTGAACACACCGACTTGAACACGCCGACTTGAACACACCGACTTGAACACGCCGACTTGAACACACCGACTTGAACACCTCGAATTGAACACACCGACTTGAACACACCGACTTGAACACACCGACTTGAACACTGACTTGAACACACCGACTTGATTGTTAGTTCACTTCCTCTCTATAAACCTCACTTCAATCTTTAGCTCACATTAAGCTCTTCATTCTGTCTTGAGATATTCAACCCCTGACCACCGTCTTGAGGTTCTCCTCCCCCACCCCGTCCCTGGGCTCTTTATTGACGTTACTGGAAGAGTTCATGTGGGCGGGGGTGGACGGCATACGGCCCTCGTGGTGGCGAGTCACGTGACCCAGGGAGTAAGCCATGGCTGCGTCCATAAACAAAGAGGAGTAGGCGGGGCTATGGTTGAGGACATGGGCGGGGCTATGGTTGAGGACATGGTCTTCGTGTCCTGTGTTCTTCATGTTTCTAGCCCCGCCCCCATACTGCACCTTGGCTCCGCCTTGTTTTTTCCTATTGGTGCTAAGATCTGCTGGGGCGGCGTAGTGGCCCTCCCCCTGGGACATCTGAGCAGCGCCGTAGTTGGCGTATTGCATGTAGAAGTCGTAGGGCCGTGTGGCCATGCCGCCGTACAGCGGGTAGGACGGGTTGTATTTCTCCTGGCCCGGGCCCCCCACGGACTTCCCTTGGTGGCCGGCTGGGGGCGAGAAGCTTTGGGCAGAGTTATTTCCCGTGTAGCACTGGACGCTGGGGGCCCAGCTGGGTGACGGGGTGAAGGGCCCGTAAGCCGAGGGTCCATACGGAAGGTCAAGGCTGTTGGTCTTGACCTTGGGGCTAGAGAGGGGGGGCTCGCTGCTGAGCCTCCTGTCCATGTCACAGTCATCTGTGGAAGAGTTGAGACTGACTGGGTACAGGCTCGGTGACGTAGAGGACACGTCATCAGCACTTCCGGCGCTCTCTTTGCGACGCCGCGCCTCGACCTGTGCGGCCCTGACCTCTAGCATGCACTGCTCCCGTTCCCCGGGGGTGAGTAGACTCTGGTCGGGCGGGATGCCGTAGCGAGCCTTGATGAGGATGATTTCCTTACGCAATAGCGCGTTCTGCTCTTCCAACAAGGCGACCTGGAGTTGGGATCAATGGAATATTTATTTATACGGGATATTGCTCATAACAGACGAGACAACACAAACAGGTGACTTTCATGTCCCCCCCCCCCCCCCCCAATCAGTTTCTTTCAGGTATATTTTCAGGCGCGACTACCTAAATGTAAGATTTTATTTTTAGTTCCTCGTTTTAAGACGCTGGTTTTAAGGCCCCGTGCAATAACCTAGTCAAATCAGAAGGTAAAAAACTTCAGCATCAAAATATCTCTCTACAGGGTCCACTGAGACCATAGACCCGACAAAAGGCCATAAAAATACATGGACAAAGTTTTTGGACTAGTCTAGATTTACTGTTTAGATCAGATGGACGTTATACACCAAACATTCAGTGACGTCATGCACCAACAACACGTACCTTTTGCTTGACGTCATGCACCAACAACACGTACCTTTTGCTTGACGTCATGCGACAACACGTACCTTTTGCTTGACGTCATGCGACAACACGTACCTTTTGCTTGACGTCATGCACCAACAACACGTACCTTTTGCTTGACGTCATGCACCAACAACACGTACGCTTGACGTCATGCACCAACAACACGTACCTTTTGCTTGACGTCATGCACCAACAACACGTACCTTTTGCTTGACGTCATTCTCCTGCTGCCTTTTGTTCTCCCGAGACCGTTTGGCCGCCATGTTGTTTCTCTTCCTCTTCTCCCAGTACCTGTCGTCCTTCTCCGTGTCTGGCACCAACCGCTTCATCTTCCTGTTGCTGGACCTGCCGGACTCTTCGTCCACCCAGCTGTCCGAGTCGGCCATGTACGGCTGCTGGTCCTTGGTCGTCTGCAACTGGCTCTGGTAGTGGCACGCTGGCTGGTTCATTGGGGAGCCGGACTCACAATCGTCTGCAAATACAGGAGTGGGCAGATGCCAATAAATCATACACTGCTGGAGGCCAATTTTCTCCGTAATTCTCTAAGTTGATGCCTTTATTTACACCCCCCCCCCCCCCTCCAACAACACGCCGAGACGCCCACCACGATGAAGCAACACTGAACAGCCAACAACCATAGCGTGTCTAGACAGGAAGTTGATCCATCCAATCTCTCTAGGTCGCGGTGACTGGCGGGAAAAGAAGATTCGCGCGCCGTCAACGAAAAGCAAAAACTTCTCGCCAGTTAGACAAGTACTAGATTATAACTTTTTTTTAATCATCTAATTTCAGTTTTACAATCAGTTGAGCACAGTTAATTATCGACATGAAATAACTACCTGAAATAAAACTGTCATTGTTTTGAAATATCAAGTGAAATGGTCTGGTGACGTATTACACACATTACGTAATACGTGTAGCATGCGTGCATTATGACGGAGGTATTGTTCGATCTCGGCTGTAGTGGGCACGATACCACAGCCTAGATCTAGGCTAGTGTTTCTTTCAGACTTCTAGACCTACAAAGCTACCACACCCGAGGTACCACACCACATCCATGGTACCACAGCCTTGGCCTTGCTATTAGTACTCTGTTTCTATTGTATTACCAAGAAATCATCAATCTGTCTTGACTGGTTATTCAAATATATTTTTTTACTGCTTGCAAAATGGTCCGTGCGATATTGCAGCGAGAAACATTGCAAGGGAGGCAATAAATAAAAAGAATCATTAGACAAGTTTTCTCTATATTCTCCCCTGTCCGGCCACTTAGTATTTTTGTAAAGAATAATCAATCATGTAATATATCTAGATTTAGTTCGTGAATGGATTTTGAAATATAGCAGGTTCATAGAAACGGTCGAGTTTATATCATGATAAAGTGAACAAGTCCAATACAAGCGGGTACCCAACATTCAATGTGTTTTGACGTTAGGAATGATTGAAAGTTCATTATTTTATCAACTGTTTATTTCGTGTTATTTAGTTGGTATTTAATGGCGGTGGGTAATACATTTATATCTAATTAGTTATTACACCAGCTATAACTAGAAGGTGTTACAATCGAACCCTACAACATTAGCAATATGCATAACGATATAGTCATACTAGAATAGCTAGACCTACAGCAATAGCTAGACCTTCGGCAATAGCTAGACATACAGCCATGATACAGCAATAGCTAGACCTACAACAAAAGCTAGACAGACGACATTATCAGCTAAACATACAACAGAATCCACCAAGAGCAGACATTACGTAACTAGAGAACCAACCTGTACGACAACCTCTAGCAGACATTACGTAACTAGAGAATCAACCTGTACGACAACCTCTAGCAGACATTACGTAACTAGAGAACCAACCTGTACGACAATCTCTAGCAGACATTACGTAACTAAAGAACCAACCTGTACGACAACCTCTAGCAGACATTACGTAACTAGAAAACCAACCTGTACGACAACCTCTAGCAGACATTACGTAACTAGAGAACCAACCTGTATGACAACCTCTCAAGGACAACCTGTCACACCAGGTACAACCACAACACAGTTTCAGGCAACCACAGCACACCTTGTGGTGTGTTGGTGTCTTACACAGAGAACAAATCATGGTGTGTTACACAGAGAACAAATCATGGTGTGTTGGTGAACACAATAATAACAACTCCGGCAAAATCTGATTATGGTCATCTTAGTGGTAGTTATTTGCTACGTCTAGTTGGTTGTGTTGGTGATTGTGTGTGGGTGGTTGTGTGGGTGGTTGTGTTGGTGGTTGTGTGGGTGGTTGTGTTGGTGGTTGTGTGGGTGGTTGTGTGGGTGATTGTGTGTGGGTGGTTGTGTGGGTGGTTGTGTTGGTGGTTGTGTGGGTGGTTGTGTTGGTGATTGTGTGTGGGTGGTTGTGTTGGTGGTTGTGTGTGGGTGGTTGTGTGGGTGGTTGTGTGTGGGTGGTTGTGTGGGTGGTTGTGTGGGTGGTTGTGTGGGTGGTTGTGTTGGTGGTTGTGTGGGTGGTTGTGTTGGTGGTTGTGTGGGTGGTTGTGTGTGTGGTTGTGTGGGTGGTTGTGTGGGTGGTTGTGTGGGTGGTTGTGTGGGTGGTTGTGTGTGGGTGGTTGTGTGGGTGGTTGGTTGTGTGGGTGGTTGTGTGGGTGGTTGTGTGGGTGGTTGTGTGGGTGGTTGTGTGGGTGGTTGTGTGTGGGTGGTTGTGTGGGTGGTTGGTTGTGTGGGTGGTTGTGTGGGTGGTTGTGTTGGTGGTTGTGTGGGTGGTTGTGTGGGTGGTTGTGTGGGTGGTTGGTTGTGTTGGTGGTTGTGTGGGTGGTTGTGTGGGTGGTTGTGTTGGTGATTGTGTGTGGGTGGTTGTGTGGGTGGTTGTGTTGGTGGTTGTGTGGGTGGTTGTGTGTGGGTGGTTGTGTGGGTGGTTGTGTTGGTGGTTGTGTGGGTGGTTGTGTTGGTGGTTGTGTGGGTGGTTGTGTTGGTGGTTGTGTGGGTGGTTGTGTTGGTGGTTGTGTGGGTGGTTGTGTTGGTGGTTGTGTGTGGGTGGTTGTGTGGGTGGTTGTGTGTGGGTGTGTGGGTGGTTGTGTTGGTGGTTGTGTGGGTGGTTGTGTTGGTGGTTGTGTGGGTGGTTGGTTGTGTTGGTGGTTGTGTGGGTGGTTGGTTGTGTTGGTGGTTGTGTGGGTGGTTGTGTGGGTGGTTGTGTTGGTGGTTGTGTGGGTGGTTGTGTGGGTGGTTGTGTGGGTGGTTGTGTGGGTGGTTGTGTGGGTGGTTGGTTGTGTTGGTGGTTGTGTGGGTGGTTGTGTGGGTGGTTGTGTTGGTGGTTGTGTTGGTGGTTGTGTTGGTGATTGTGTGTTGGTGGTTGTGTGGGTGGTTGTGTTGGTGGTTGTGTGGGTGGTTGTGTTGGTGGTTGTGTGTGGGTGGTTGTGTGGGTGGTTGTGTGTGGGTGTGTGGGTGGTTGTGTTGGTGGTTGTGTGGGTGGTTGTGTTGGTGGTTGTGTGGGTGGTTGTGTAGGTGGTTGTCTATATAGTTGTCTTTGTAATGCAACTTGTCTTCGTGTTTACCGTTACTAGCCTAAAAATGTCTAGAGAATGTTTTAAAATACTGATGTACACAAGAGATTGCGTGGGGTCTGATACACCGGTCTAGTCAGTCACGGGCTAAAGACAACCATCCGACACCATCTGTCTGACAACGACACCATTAACACCATCTAATACCATCCGACCAAGAACCAGTTAACCACTTACGTCATCAACTAGCGATACAAATCGCCCGTAAATCAGCTGAAAGCTATTAGCGCCCCCCCCCCCCCCCCTGCGGATAATGGACCTGCCCGGCCAGTTGTTACGTGTACATAAAAGCAGTGGGGAAGCTGGTTAGTCCATTCAGCGGGGAGGTGTTAATTGTCTAATGGCGACTAGGGGTCATGTGGCGGGCGGTGACGTAACATCCAATAGACAGGTCGTTTGGTCAAATAATCCAACTGATAGAGGTAAGAATTGCGGGGGGCGCCACAAAGGCTTGTCGACGCCGTGTTTAGCTGTGTGTACATATTTAAACAAGTATAAACATGCAATAGTAAGTTTATATTGACGTGTAGGCTACTGACAACAAGGTACTACAAAATGTGTGTAGTCCAAACCTATTTATAGACCGGTGATTTTACTATCAGAGAGAAAGCGATTATTAAGGGGGGGGGGGCGCAATCCATAAATGACGTCACACTCCTTGCGGACGAGGGAGATCGTAATTTTGTGACGATGTGTGACGAGGGGGAGTGGGGGGGGGGGGTCAGATAGTTTGACGTCACACTTTTGCATTTAAAAATTAAATATTACAAAAATTACACTTCAACTTTGAGGGGAGGGGGGGAGGGGGGTTAAAGGCTAGGCTGTGACGTTATTTTATGGGAGATCATCTGATTTTTTGTGACGATGTGTGACGGCGGGGAAGGGAAGGAGTGGACAGAGGTATAGCGAGAGGGGGGGCGGGGGGCATATGTCCCCGGGCGCCGACCTGGGGGGGGGGCGCCAAATTGAAAGTTTGAGGGGGGTGTAAATGAAAAGTTCGAGGGGGGTGTGCAAATCGAAAGTTTGAGGGGGGGATGCAAATCGAAAGTTTGTCCCCGTGCGCCGGGTAGGGTCGCTACGCCTCTGGGAGAAGACCCCACTGCTGGCCCCACTGGTGGCCCCACTGGTGGCTGGTGGCCCCACTGGTTGCTGGTGGCCCCACTGGTGGTTGGTGGCCCTACTGGTTGCTGGTGGCCCCACTGGTTGCTGGTGGCCCCACTGGTGGTTGGTGGCCCCACTGGTGGCCCCACTGGTTGCTGGTGGCCCCACTGGTTGCTGGTGGCCCCACTGGTGGTTGGTGGCCCCACTGGTTGCTGGTGGCCCCACTGGTGGTTGGTGGCCCTACTGCTGGCTGGTGGCCCCACTGGTGGCCCCACTGGTTGCTGGTGGCCCCACTGGTGGCTGGTGGCCCCACTGGTGGTTGGTGGCCCTACTGGTGGCCCTACTGGTGGCCCCACTGGTTGCTGGTGGCCCCACTGGTGGTTGGTGGCCCTACTGCTGGCTGGTGGCCCCACTGGTGGCCCCACTGGTGGCCCCACTGGTGGCCCCACTGGTTGCTGGTGGCCCCACTGGTGGCTGGTGGCCCTACTGCTGGCTGGTGGCCCCACTGGTTGCTGGTGGCCCCACTGGTGGCCCCACTGGTTGCTGGTGGCCCCACTGGTGGCTGGTGGCCCCACTGGTGGCTGGTGGCCCCACTGGTGGCTGGTGGCCCCACTGGTGGCCCTACTGGTGGCCCCACTGGTTGCTGGTGGCCCCACTGATGGTCCTACTGGTGGCCCCACTGGTGGCTGGTGGCCCCACTGGTGGCCCTACTATCACAACATTGTATTATCCGGTACAATAATAAAATAGACGGGGGGGGGGGCCACAATTATTGGAGCGGGTAGGCTGATATCCTCACTAACCACCCCGGGTGGCACCCCACCTAGTGACGCCCTAGGTCTATGTAACACATCTGAACATGAATTTATCACGGCATTTTTAAAGTGGACGTTCTAGACGGTTCTCTGGCCTGCAGGTGGACTGCTGGACAGCCGCTCTAGCCGGGTCAGTTACAGCTGGGTCAGTTACAGCCGGGTCAGTTACAGCTGGGTCAGTTACAGCCGGGTCAGTTACAGCTGGGTCAGTTACAGCTGGGTCAGTTACAGCTGGGTCAGTTACAGCTGGGTCAGTTACAGCTGGGTCAGTTACAGCTGGGTCAGTTACAGATGGGTCAGTTACAGCTGGGTCATGGGGTTTTCTTTCTAGAGGGACCCTGTGTTATGGGGTCGTGAGCTCATGGGGTCGTGAGCTCATGGGGTCGTGAGCTCATGGGGTCGTGAGCTCATGGGGTCGTGAGCTCATGGGGGTCGTGTGCTTGACTTTCAGTGATAGCATGTGATATGTGGGATCAGTCAAGTGGAACATTATCTGGATATAACACAGGTTGAGTGGGCGGGGCTCTACTGCAGGAAAACAAACAGCCATCTTGAGATTATGTGCGCATGTCCGGAAGTTTATCCTTTCGTTAATTCTCTCAGACCTTCGCACCCCCGTGTACATCATAGCCAGTGAGAGATTGGATACTCAAGTAATATGTCCCCCTAAAGGGTAGCTAGCTTGTTAGCTTTATGACCCTACATTGTAGCTACTTTACATTGTAACTACTTTGTTAGTTATGACCACTACATTGTAACTACTTTGTTAGTTATGACCCTACATTGTAGCTACTTTACATTGTAACTACTTAGTTATGACCCCTAAAGGTTAGCTAGTTTGTTAACTTTATGACCTTACATTGTAGCTAATGCTAGCTAGAGAAAAAAAGCTCCGCCTACTAAGATTAAACTTACGAGAACAAAATGACCTACACTACCCGCTCAAGGTCATTGACTTACTTTAGGTCAGCGAAAAGACCTGTGTAGATGGATGTAGTTTGATCGAAGGGTTCCAACGATTGTTTACTTTTCAAAATGTGAAATCATCAATTTATTTGCTGTGACGTAACTAAAAAACACGTGATGTAATATGACGTAATACAAGAATTTTTGTTGTTGCTAGAGATGGACAAAACGTCTTGGTATGTAGTCATCTATTGATGGGATATTTGCTTATAATCTAGGCTAATCTATCGGTGGGATATCTAGGCTAATCTATCGGTCGGATATCTAGGCCGTGTATTAGTGTTCAAAGATTACTTCCATCTACTCGGGGAATGAAGAAAGTTGTTCTGTAAAAGACTGTTTTATTTGTTATGGTACAATATGTTGTAAGAAATGTATTGACAAAATGATCTGATGTTGAACAGTTCGTAAAACATCCTTCTAGCTAGACCTCGACATCTAGAGCGATATAAAAGCCTGAAAGTCCTAATCAACTTTGGACGTGGTTAAGTCATTGTTTAGCCTACATTTGAATAAAAACATCTGATAATTTCTGGGTAATTTAAATTCTGCCAATGTTTTACGCACCTTGTCGTATAAAAAGATTCATCTAAAAAGTTTCATCGTTTATATTTTGGTCTAGAGCTACTACAGACAAAAATGTGAAAATTATTGATTGACTTAATATTTATATTGGAGCTAGACTTGGCAATACATTTCAGCTACCGTTCAAATTATTAAACCAACAACTAATTAATTTCAAGTGTTGATTGTCATTTATTTACTATCAATCATCTGGACCAAGCTAATATCCCCACTTATCTACAGCAAGCCGGGCGTCATATGGTTTCAGTTTGTCCTAGTCAGGCCAGGCGTCATAGTCTAAGGTTTTCAGTCTGTCCTAGCCAGACGTCATGTCAGTAATGTTTAACAGTTTAACTAGGCTGATATGGTCGTCTATTCTGGACCAAATAAGTAGGCAGGGGCGGAACTACAATGCCGCCAGACCCCGCTATGGGGGGGGGGGGCACGTCATTTAGGGGCCCAAAGCCGACCATAATACATTTTTTTAATAGTTAAATTTTTAAAAAATGTTCTTGCATTTCTGACTTGATGGTTGTTTTTTAAAAAGATTACCGTAGCTGCGTTTAGATTATCTTTATTCTATAGACACCACCCCACGCTCTTGTATATTCTTTTTCCCTTTGTTTTTAAACCACCGCGAAAGCCGAGTCCTCTTTCTCCTACAATGAAACTTATCTAAGATAAGCAAACGTTCAAACCACTTCCATGACTTATTTCCCTTCTTTAAATAGTCAAAAACGGGTGCTCATAATCTCCTTTTCATAGATTTAAACTAAAAAAAAATTAAAAAGCAATAATTACTTCTCTTAATTATTATTTTTTTAACTTACTAAAGAATGACATTGTATAAAAAGGAAATGTATTTAAAATTAATAATATAAATAAAAAAAAAATAAACATAACACGAGAAACCATTACTTATACAAAGCGTTCATGTTTTATATTCTATTGACCGACTGGAAGATATGAGGCTTTGAGGAGAGATCATAAAAACTGATTTTCAAAACACTAATGCAGGGGTCGGCAACCTGCGGCTCGCGAGCCGCATGCGGCTCCCTTGATATCAAGATGCGGCTCTCCAGCTCTTTGAACAAATACTAATAATCTTAATAAACAATAAAATATTTTAAATTTCCGCCTCAAAAGGTTGCCGACCCCTGCACTAATGCACTTACACACATGACCAGTTGTTGTAATTTGATATAATTGAAATAAAAAACAATTATTCAAAACCCGAACAGGCCAACAATGAGTATTTATATATATAGGCCCTATATATATATATATATGCCCTATATATATATATATATATATGCCCTATATATATATATATATATATATATATATATATATATATATATATATATAGGCCTATATATATATATATATATATATATATAGGCGGGGGGGGGGGCCTAAAAATTTGATTGCGGGGTGGCCCTTTTTTTCTAGTTCCGCTTGGTGCCTGAATAATATTTATGCTTGGTGCCTAATTATCATTAATTATACTGTGCCTGTTTATTAATTATGATAGGTGCCTAATTATCATTTATTATAGGTGCCTGATTATTAATTATGATAGGTGCCTGATTATCATTTATTATAGGTGCCTGATTATTAATTATGATAGGTGCCTAATTATCATTTATTATAGGTGCCTGATTATTAATTATGATAGGTGCCTGATTATTATTTATTATAGGTGCTTGATTATCCTATTAATTATGATAGGCGCCTGATTAATTTTTATACTTAGTGCCTAATTATTATCTTATTTAGTACTGTTAACTTTACAGGTACGTTTTATCCCTTTTAAGATACTAAGATACTGATGGCCCGCGCTAATTGGATTTTAGTTAGGCCCTATCTAAATTAATTAGCCAATAACATTCAGCTTTCTTGCACATATTTACAGCAGCAATAACGACAGGAACTTTTTTCTTATTGGTCGATAGAATTTAAACTCGCATTTGGTTTTTGAAATAAGTAACCATTGACTCGATTATCTGAAACATTTTTAATTAACTAATTACTAGTCCTGTGTAACTAAACATAACTGAGTCACGTTTAGTTAGGCTATGGAGGACCTAGACTCTATATTAATTAGGCCTACACGAAGCCTTGCCCACCAAGAAACTAACAACAAAGAGACCATCTAGGCTAGTCGTACCTGCATGTGATCCGGTGTTATGGGGCATCTACTTTATAGGATGTTCAGCTTTCTGCTGCTGTATGCTGTAGTATGCTGTAGTATGCTGCTGTATGCTGTAGTATGCTGCCTTGTCTCGTGCTCTATGCTGCTAGCGTCCAGCAAGTGACCAGCACGAAATGAACACACTGACCACACCACCTGCCCTCCGTGCGTGTAGCACTGTGTACCGCGATGGCCAGTCTGACGTAAGCTTGGCCGGTTGTTACGTCATGACGTCCCGACCTTGCTACGGTCTAGTAGCGGTGAAAGCTGGGAGTGTGCCACACAAAGGGGTGGGGTGGGGGCAGAGGGGTGGGGGGCTGTGAATCTTATGGTTGGCTACATGAGAGGGTCCGAGCTATTCCACTGGTATATCGTGTACAGCAATCTGGTCCGGTCAAGTAAATGAGAGTGGGGGAGGGGGAACGGTCAAGGGCTGGCAATGAGGTGGGGTAGGTTTTAGGCACATACATAGCCTACATACATACATAAATATAACAATTCTACGTACATAGCACGCATATACATGCACACAGAGTTACCCACTTATATGTTGAACACACGGGAGAGAAAAAATAGTCACAGAAATTGGTCGAAGAAATATTTGGATTTACTTGTTGAAAATTGTAAAATTGAGGGTATTTATAAATATAAGGGGTTTTTTTTTTCGTTTTTTTTTCTTTAACATGAACTTTGAAGTCATTATGGTTTATAATAATAATCCTACTTTTATCTTCTGAATAAGTAATAATCCTGATGGTTTTACACAGCAGCCTCCTATTTAGTTACATATTTAATTATTTATTTGAATACACGGTATAATAATTAATTATAAAAATATATTTAGGCACGCCATGGTGTGGTGTGTTTGCCGTAGGCCTTTCATCGGTCGGCCTGGTCAGCCCACATTGTGTGTTGTTGACGTTTTGCTTCAGCTAAACACCCGACAAGGTACAATGTCGGTTGTTTAGCTGGGTCCTCCGCTTTGTGATGTTATGAGGGTGATAAATGTGGGCGATAAAAGGGTCAGAGCTATTGTTGCCACGAGTTGAGGACAACAAATCACGTGACTTCTTCCCATTTCACACTGATTCAAAGTTGGTATTTTAAAAAAAACTGAGTAGGTTGGAATATTCTACTTAATTCTATTCTATAACTGAATTAAAACCTACATACTTCAGACTAAATAATTGTATGTGTCTTACCTTACAAACACAACCTACGCACATTTAACTAAAATGGTTACATTACATTTCGGAGTGAATGTTGATTTGAACTTTCTGAAAACAAAAGTATCAACAAATTCCCTGCGGATACAATGTGTGACTTTTTTCCTACAATCGTTTAGCTCTGCTAGAGTCACTCTATGACGTAATTCTACTTACAATCTTCAAACATCGTGACGTCAGCCGGTGCACGTGACGTCAGTCTGTGTAGATGGTATCCTCCTAGTGGACCAGGATCATTCCTAGAGCAACACGCGGGTCTACGTTAGGATCATCACGGTCCTGGGGTAGGGTTGACACGGCCCTGGGGTAGGGCTGAGACTTGACACGGCTCTGGGGTAGGGCTGACACGGCCCTAGGGTAGGGCTGAGACTTCACACGGCCCTGGGTTAGCCCCACTCACAACCCATCAACTCAGCTTGGCCTGACATGTAACACACGGTGAGGTAGGTGCACTGACCACACGGTGAGGTAGGTGCACTGACCACACGGTGAGGTAGGTGCACTGACCACACGGTGAGGTAGGTGCACTGACCACTTGTCGCCAGCTGGTCATTCGATACAGATTGTGTGTGACGTAATGGTCAGCAAGTGACCAAACAAAGGGGCTGGGCCACACGGTTCAAGCAAGGCAGCTGATTGGTCAAGCGTCAAGGGAAGTGACGTACTGAGCTGTCCGCCCAACATGGCGAACTGAGTTGATCAACCAGTGGGTGTGTACATGTAGAAGTCTGTACGTGGCAGAATGTGTACATCTAATAGTGTCCAAGTGTGTACATGTTGTACACAGTGTTTCTTCCAGACTTTTTTCTCGGGGGGGGGGGGGGTGGCACGGTAGACTTTCTTCGGGGGGGGGGGGGGGGCGGATACTGTTAAAAGTACATATTTTCTATATAAATGATATAAATTTCATTTCGTTCGGGGGGGGGGGGGGGGGGTAGAATTTTTTCGGGGGGTGGGGCACTTGAAATTTTCGGGGGTCGGTAGATTTTCTTCGGGAGGCGGATACTGTTAAAAGTATATATTTTCTATATAAATGATATAAATTTCATTTCGTTCGGGGGAGGGGGAGGGGCGGTAGAATTTTTTCGGGGGGGGGGGGGGACACTCCCCCCCCCCCCCCGAAGAGATGCCTGGAAGAAACTCTGGTCATACATTTCCTAATCTCTATGTAAATGAAAAAATATGTCAATCTCCATTATAGATTACACACTTGGATCAGCATTAATATGGCCGCGAGCTTACATGTCACCACATGCGTACATGCCACCACACCTAGTGGCGCCCCGGCCTTTGCACCATGTCGGCCTTTTTCATCCCTAGTATTGCTATGTAAAGGGGACTGCCGTAACTGTGGCTGAGAAATGTTTACAACCTCTGACCATTTGATACTAATTTAAAATAAAATAAACCGGTAGTGATCTCCCTAATTTTTCTCGAATATTCTTATATAACACTACTGGGGGATGGCAACTCAGGATATAAACATGATGTTTAATTACTTAAACTTTAAAATAGAATAGAATCTCGTAGAAAAAAAGAATTGCGCACCTAGTGAACGCCAAGCAAAATGTGTATAATAGTGCGGAATATTATTAGTACTTTATAAATTCACATGCGTTTTTTGGGAAATCGGAAAAAGCGTAAATTACTACTTCTGGTCAACGGAAATTACTCAAAGTTTGAAAGAATGCAGAGAATTAGATCTTTTACTGACATGAAATTTCATTTATCTATCTGAAATTGTACACAAGTTATAGGCTTTCGAAAAATTGAAAGTATAAAAAGTTCCACTTCCGGTTATCGGAAATCGCTCAAAAGTGTATACGGATCTACGATTTTGATATAATATATATGAAATTTCATCAATCTAGCTGTAGAGGTACTCAAGTTATCGTGTTTACAGACACACACACACACACACTCATACACACACAGAGACATACGGACAAGGTTGCAAATTATGTTTTTCCGACTCAGGGAGGTGTAAAACGTCGAGATTTGTAAAAATCTCGATTTTTTAATTATTTTTTTTTGCACGATTACAAAATTTTCTCTATACTTCGTATTTACGAGAAAGTAAAAACTGATAGAAATTATCACAGCTAGTTTTTTTTTTGTTTCATATTTATTTATTCACAACGATGTGAAAAATTTAATATTTTTTTTATTGTTTCAAATTTATTTATTCACAACGATGTGAACAATTTTTAACGTTCATCTCAATGCTTCTGTTTTAGTTTGAGTCTAACACCATGTCGGTGAAAATACCCGCTGCTGTCAAATTTAGTGGTTTCGGGAATTTCCCCAAAAATTTCCCTGTCTACCGTGAACGATGACGTGTAGGAGGGGGAGGGAGGGGAGTGTGGAATACCCGATCATTTCTTCCTGGTTCCCCAATATCCTGGACCTACCCGAGACTCTTCAATACAACCTGGCCATGGTTTCCAAGAATAGATACATTATTTCTAGGTACAACAAATACATACAACATTGCTAGGTACAACAAATAGATACAACATTTGCTGGTATTAGAGTTAATTAGAGGCGTATCCAGGTTTGCGGTGTAAGTTGGGTATAAGATGAAAAAATGACGCCGTATTCTTTAACTGAAGTTATATATATATATATATATATATATATATATATATATATATATATATATATATATATATATATATATATATATATATATATCCGAATTAGAAAATCATCTGGCTAGGGAAGACCGGCCAAAGTCCGAATTAGAAGATCGTGAGCAGATTTGGTTTTTTTTATACCGTAAGGATCATGACATTAAGTCTTTATTGATTATTAATTAAAGTAAATGACAGAAATATTCAAATTATTTTATTGTACTATAGTCTCAATTATTATTATCACTTGTTACAACAAGTTGAACTTTTATGGCATTTAAAATTACATAGTAGCTTGTTATTTTAAAACTTGCAGCGATTTGTTGTGCACTTGGTTGTGCAATTGCAGCGAGTGTATCTTGGCCGCCGGTCAGTGATTGTGAAGATGCGATGGTTCCTAGTGATTTTTTCTCAGTGCCAAACGGACGAGCATACAGTTGTTTTAGAACACCACGCTCCGTTTTTAGCTTGTAGAAAGCGCCCTCGACTCTCATGACAACTGCAATGACGCTTCGGGGATCACCGCGACCCCTGTCTACTTCTGGTATACAGATGCGAACATTATCTGCCACGTCTGCTTGTTTAAAATGTGTATCTGATTATGTTAGCATCTTAGCACCTTGAGTTTGCAAGCTAATCTTGAAAGTAATGTTCCCTCGGTACCCTTCGTCTGGTTCATTGGTCATTCAGCATAATGCATGAACATCGTTGCCACAGGATCCACAAGAATGGGCTGCACTACAACATTTTTCACAAACTACGCATAATCTGTTGGCCATATTATTGTCACGCAACTGGTCTGGGCGTTCCGCCACGGCAGCATATGTGTTAGCTGAGGATGTCGTTGCATTTATGGCAACCTCCATTTCTTGTTCAATGTTCTCAAGATCTTCCTCGGTAACTAAATTATCGAAAGCCTCACTTGGTAGATTTGAAGTGCTAAGTCCCACTTTTGCATCCAAACAAGGCTTCGTATGGCGATTGTTGGATTCCTTGATGAATTTGGGACTCTCAGCCCATTGAGCTGATTCGTTTGTCTGCATCCTTGCAATCATCAATTTTTGAACATCTTGGTTGGTACGTTCTACTGAACCTTGGCTTTGGCTATGCCTTGGTTTTACGTGAACTAGTTTAAGTTCAAGCCACATATTCATTAGTTCAGAAATATTTTGGCAGCCATCTGGTATGTCTGTCTCTTGGTCTTACGGCCCTTTTGGTCCATGTCGCATTGCATATAGAATGCTATACAAACAAGAGCTAAACAATACGTTACTCTCAATGAAAACGCACCAAGAATAATGAAAACGTGATCACAACTTAGTCTAGATAGGACATTGTCCAGGACATCCCGGCCAGTCTGCGCATTGGCCGGCCAAAGTACGAAATACGTTGTTAAGTTTAAGCGCTTTAGACTTAGGCCAGTACGTCCCGGCCAATGCGCACATTGGCCGGCCAATGCGTGCTATGGCCGCACTTCGGGCTTTGACCGTAACATATTTGTAGTGCGTAGTCGGTTTGTGGCATCTACGTACATTTTACTTAGCAACATCATTCTGTTTATTTTGTGTGTGAAGATCTATGTAAAATATTTTCATATTGAATTGAGCCTGTACACTTGCGGACCACAGTCAGCCGCGGACCACAATCAGCCGCGGACCACAGTCAGCCGCGGACCACAATCAGCCGCGGACCACAGTCAGCCGCGGACCACAGTCAGCCGCGGACCACAATCAGCCGCGGACCACAATCAGCCGCGGACCGCAGTCAGCCGCGGACCACAGTCAGCCGCGGACCACAGTCAGCCGCGGACCACAATCAGCCGCGGACCACAATCAGCCGCGGACCGCAGTCAGCCGCGGACCACAATCAGCCGCGGACCACAATCAGCCGCGGACCACAGTCAGCCGCGGACCACAGTCAGCCGCGGACCATAATCAGCCGCGGACCACAGTGAGCCTAGCCCTGAATGCCAGAAGGGTAACATCTAGTCTGGAACTGTTCGGAGGCGTAGCTAGGGGAGGGCGGGTAGGGCGGCCACCTCGGGCGCCCATACTAAAGGGGCGCCAAAATGGGTGGAACTAAATGAAAAAGCTCATTTTAATCTGGGTTTCGAATTTTACAAAGTCCAAGTTCAGAAAATAAACGGCTACAATGCGTGGCACAAAAAAAAAGGTTTACGGTATAGTGACAGGTAAAAAGCGCCACCAATTTACCGGGAAGGGGGGGGGGGGTTCACAAGCATGAATAACTATAGGGGGGTGGTAAAATATATAATTCGCCATCGGGCGCCGGAATGGCAGCTACGCCTCTGGCACTGTTACCAGAGCCCTTTTTTTTCTGATAAGGTCTGCACACGTCACTAGCTGAGCACGCACATATCTTAGCTCCGCCCATTTGGGAAAAAGTATTTTGTTTAGTGTTTTCCTTTTAATGCTTGATGCGTGGGTATGAATAATGTGTGTGTGTGGGGGGGGGGGGGTGTAAAATGGTAAAATGTATCCGTTATCGTGGTCTATATGGGTGGTGAGGGGGGGGGGGGGTTAAAATATATCCGCCATCGTGGAGTCCTTGTTTCGACTCGACCTCTCACTAAGTAACCCGGATGTCGGTCAACCCGGCAGTTCCGTTTTGCTGGATGACGCAGCATGACATGACGCAGCAAATTTAAAAAAAAAAAAAACCCGGTGTCCTCTCATAAAAAGGCGGGCACGGCTTGTCTCCCCACTCACTCGCCGTCTCGGTATTGGAACAACATCATCATCATCTAGCAGCTCGTAAGTTGGTTTTTTAATGTTGGTCAGTTGGCTGGGTAGAGAGTAAGGTCTAGTTTGATAGTTGGCTGGGTAGAGAGTCCAGTTATTGATATATGTTTTAGTTGGATGTATAAATGGTGTGTAGATAAACGCATCTGAAGTAGTTGTGACGTCATTAAAAAAACTTTCGCTGATAACAAATTGTCCATATCATTGATGTTCCGTTCAACTTTTTTACATATTCCCAAAAAAGGAGTTTATTAATAAATGCACATTTTGTCAACAGACGTGACCTTCCTGTCCGCCATGACCTTGAAACTGTCGTACTTTGACCTGAGGAGTCGAGCTGAGACCAGCCGACTCGTGTTACACGCCGCCAAGAAAAAGTTTGAGGACAACAGGATACCCTTCAGCGAATGGTCGAAAGTCAAGCCGAGTAAGTGGCTGTGGAGGGGTGTGTGGGTGGGTGTGAGAGGATGTGTGGGAAATTTGACTTAAGTTTTACGTGTGACTTCTGATAAGTCAACAACTCCAAGTCAGTGAAACAAAAAGATGAAATACTCTCGTTGTGAGAATCTGAGAGAGCCTCGATGTCCGGCCCCTCAGTCTCACACGAGTGGCTGTCCTGATGTCCGCGAGTTGCTGTCCTGATGTCCGCGAGTTGCTGTCCTGTTGTCCGCGAGTTGCTGTCCTGATGTTCGCGAGTTGCTGTCCTGATGTTCGCGAGTTGCTGTCCTGATGTTCGCGAGTTGCTGTCCTGATGTCCGCGAGTTGCTGTCCTGATGTCCTTAAAGTTTTCAATATCTGATGCAGATAAACATATTTTATTGAACAAGTGCTCGGTAAACTAAACAAAACCTCAAACAGTAAACTAAACAAAACCTCAAACAGTAAACTAAACAAAACCTCAAACATTAAACTAAACAAAACCTCAAACAGTAAACTAAACAAAACCTCAAACAGTAAACTAAACAAAACCTCAAACAGTAAACTAAACAAAACCTCAAACAGTAAACTAAACACAACCTCAAACAGTAAACTAAACACAACCTCAAACAGTAAACTAAACACAACCTCAAACAGTAAACTAAACACAACCTCAAACAGTAAACTAAACAAAACCTCAAACTGTAAACTAAACAAAACCTCAAACAGTAAACTAAACACAACCTCAAACAGTAAACTAAACAAAACCTCAAACTGTAAACAAAACCTCAAACAGTAAACTGAACAAACCCAGTAAACTAAACAAAACATCGACCACTAAACAAAACCTCAAACAGTAAACTAAACAAAACCTCAAACAGTAAACTAAACAAAACCTCAAACAGTAAACTGAACAAAACCAGTAAACTAAACAAAAAACATCGACCACTAAACAAAACCTCTAACAGTAAACTAAACAAAACCTCAAACAGTAAACTAAACAAAACCTCAAACAGTAAACTAAACAAAACCTCAAACAGTAAACTAAACAAAACCTCAAACACTAAACTAAACAAAACACCGACCACTAAACATGAACTACAACACAAGAGCTCTCAGGAAAACGGAGCCGGAAGTGGCTACACTACCGGTTTGTGTCTGTACAGGGGAGATAACAACGACAAAGCTAATTTTAAAACCACCACACTGAATGGTTTTTATAAGATTCACTTCCTTGGCTGGTAGGTGGTAAAATCCTCCGCCGTTAGGTACACGGAAACATTTAATCTAACCCTAGGTACACGGAAATATTTAATCTTACCCTAGGTACACGGAAACATTTAATCTAACCCTAGGTACACGGAAACATTTAATCTAATCCTAGGTAAACGGAAACATTTAATCTAACCCTAGGTACACGGAAACATTTAATCTAACCCTAGGTACACGGAAACATAGAGCCTAACCCTAAGTACCCGGAAACATAC
Organism: Physella acuta; assembly: GCF_028476545.2. NCBI lineage: Eukaryota > Metazoa > Mollusca > Gastropoda > Physidae > Physella > Physella acuta. The sequence continues at coordinate 899,334 of NW_026731723.1, read as the reverse complement.
AGTCTAAACCTAGGTACACGGAAACATACAACCTAAACCGAGGTACACGGAAACATACAACCTAAACCTAGGTACACGGAAACACAGTCTAAACCTACGTACCCGGAATCATACCACACTGAATGGTTTTTATAAGATCTACTTCCCTGGCTGGCTTGTAGGTGGTAGAATCCTCGGGCGTTAGGTACAGGGAAACATTTAACCCTAGGTACACGGAAATATTTAATCTAACCCTAGGTACCCGGAAATATTTAATCTAACCCTAGATACCCGGAAATATTTAATCTAACCCTAGGTACACGGAAATATTTAATCTAACCCTAGGTACCCGGAAATATTTAATTTAACCCTAGGTACCCGGAAATATTTAATCTAACCCTAGGTACCCGGAAATATTTAATCTAACCCTAGGTACACGGAAATATACAGTCTAAACCTGGCGGATGTCAAGTTTTGTTGTGTGTCAATGCTGTAGAGAAAATAACTTTGACTAAATGAATACATGCTTGAACTTTGACCTTTTGCAGCAACCCCCTTCGGTAGCCTCCCAGTTCTTGAAGTTGACGGTCAAACATACGCGCAAGGGATCGCCATAGCAACCTATCTAGCTATGGAAAATGGTACGTCGCTTTTTAAAAATCTCTTATTAAAATATAAACGGAAATTAAAACCTTTTCAACTAATAAATGTATTTTATTATGTTTAATTAACTTAGTTTTTACAAGCTTTTATTTAACTTCTACTTCGTGCTTTTTGTCGTGCTTCGTCCGTTATGGATCAAAACTTGCCAGCAAAATTTAGACCACTTCTAACAGACCTATTTCTTTTAAACTTGGAACTTGAATTGCTTTTGTAAAATTGAAAGTAGAAAAAAATCCACTTCCGATTATCGGAAATCACTGAAAAGTTGATACAGTACTACATATTTGATATAATACTTATATAAGAAATTTCATCAATCTAGCTTAACGGTACTGAAGTTATCTTGTTTACACACACAAACGCACATACTCACACACACACACACTAATATGAAAATTTATTATTAAAAGTTTTTTTTTTTAAATTATCTTTAAAAATTATCTTGTTACTAGTTATATTTTCACACCCAAATCCTTACTATTTAAACATAAAATGTTATTTGTAAGTGTGGTCACATAACTAGGCACACATTTGTATGTGGTGAATCTTTATTTCAGGTTTGTTCGGATCAAACAATTTGGAGGCCTTAGAAATTAATCAGTTGCACTTGTTGAGGGAAGATTTGATCGTTGAGGAGGTCAAGGTCTTCCAGGTTAAAGATCCCGAAAAAAAGGTAAGGGTGAAGGCTACGGTCTTTTAAGGGAGGTAACTAGCGGGGCTACAATCTTTTAAGGGAGGTAACTAAAGCAGAGCGTTTTAAAAAGGGCATTTTTTTAAAAAAATTGATACTCTATAATGCCAAGGAAACGTTTAGCCGAATTGAACATTTTAAAATATTGACAGAATGAACTAGTGGATAACATGAACAAAAATGTTTACCCGAGATTTTTGAATTACTTCAACAAAATCCTCCTCAACAACCAAGAAAAGAACAAAACAAACTTTACTGTTGGAACAAAGGTAAACTGTTTGAACACAGAAGTCTTTTATTACTACACAGTAGTCCCACTTTATAATACACACTAGTTTCAACAAGCCAACCTGTGTTTTTTTCCATCTATTCTAAGTCTTGCAGATATTATCAACTATCCTATCTGTGTTTTCCCAGCTAAGTCTTGCATATATTTTAAACTACCCTATCTGTGTTTTTACAGCTAAGTCTGGCAGATATTTTAAACTATCCTATCTGTGTTTTTACAGCTAAGTCTTGCAGATATTATCATATTCGAGGGAATACAAAATGTTGTACAGACCAACCCCCAGCTGTTGGACAACTATCCCGCACTGAAAGCCCTCCGGGCAACCGTGGCTGAGGTTGATGGCATCAAGCAGTACCTGGCTACCAGAAAACAAACAGATCTTTAACCAGCCAAGTTCTAGCTTCACGTGACATTCAGGGCAACATTAACTCTTTAATGACGTAGTCATTTTATCACCCATTCTTACTCTGTACATAACTCACATCCATATATTCACGTCAATGTTTGGTGTAATTTATTATTTTTTGACATATTGTTGAATAAACTTTAAACCTTTCGGAATAGGTATTATTGTTTTACAAAAGATGTATATATGTAGGGAGATGTCAGGTGGCGAAAACTGTCTTATATGTGTAAATTATTCAGGACCATTTCAACACTTAACCTATACTCTGAAAACGAGAATATACAAATTAAGAAAATATTGGGCCTAGTTAATTGCAATAAAGCGGGGGGGGGGGGGGGGGTAATATAGATATTTAAAGTGTAACAATTCCAACAGCGATGATTACGTATAGGGAAAAATTCTATCTAAAATTTGAAAATCATAATAAAAGTAAATAAGAGGGGGGGGGGGTCATCCAAAAATTACGCCACGCTTTTTAAAACGATTTTTTAATCTCCCCATCGTCACAAAAAGCTAGACTCCCCCAACCCCCACCCCATTACGCCAAACAGCCCATTATTCCTCGATATTGCATCTTTTGTTTGTTAACATATATCATGATATATTTTATTTATTTCTAAAAATTACCGAGCTCGGTTAACATTAAATATATTAATTAATCAATTTCTTGATCTATTTCATTTTCAATTTACAAAATCAGTCTTTTATAATGTAACACTCACTCAATGGGGATGCTTATTACCCACTGAGGTGTTGTGTTTAAAAGGGCTGACCCTGAGATATAGCACATAATGGGATGACGCAGGGGCGGGACTACAGTGCGGGGGGGGGGGGGGAGGGGCAGGCAGTTTAGGGACGCTGTTGTTGTCAAATACTGGCTTTATTGACATTAACATCAAGCCATACACGGCGATGTAGAACAGTAGAAGACAGAGTAGAAAAACTGTAGAAAACAGACTTCATAAGGTCTACAGTCTACATGATCTGCCTATAGGCAAGGTCACCCTCCGTGTCCACAGCAGCCATGGGTCTGACTGACACGGCCACAGGCACGAACTACCCATAATCCCATGTCACATGACATTGAACACAAGTAAAAATCGCTCACCGAAGAGCATGCAAAAAATGGACATCAACAGTTGCTGTCCCACAGGGGCAGCAACCCAATAAATTAAAACTTATTATTTATCCCCCTTGACTGGTAACCATATGTTAATAACGCGAAAATCCCGAAAATAGCTACAATCCATGTTTTAATATTAATTTTAAAAATGTCACACTTTTGGATCCATCTCTTCTCATCAATCGTCGTGATGAGGTAACACCACCTTCCTCTTCACACCCCACTGGAGTGTGACGTGGATGATATAGACGACCACAGCTGGCGCATAAAACATTAGGCCTAAATAAAATGGAAAAAAAAGTATGTGGGCCTATGTTTATTCATGACAATCATGATGATGTCTTTTAAAATGGTCAATTCTTTCTACATTTTATCTGGCAAAGCGAAATAAAAATTTCATAGTCTGCTAAGCTAAGACTTACGCCATACACTACAAATACAAGATTTAGTCTTAGATCTACATCAACAATGTTGTTAATATGATGTAGAATCTAGACTTCGTTCGTAGATCTAAATTCTAAATCTAGGAGATGTAAGATTCATGTCAAAGATATCTAGATATCTAGATCTATATATTCTAGATCTAATTCTAATCTATCATTTTAATTTTAGTAATTGTCTAGAGTCTAGCTAGACTCTAACTCCAGATCTAATCTAGAATCTAGATTCTAGATCTAGATCTAGATCTAGATCTCTGGCGGAGACTAAAAAAAGGGTAGATCTAGAATCTAGATTTTAGATCTAGATATCTAGAGATCTAAAATCTAGATCTAGAGCTAGTGACTAGTGTGAAAAAAAAAAGGAGACTCGTTAAAATTATGATAGATCTAGTATTTTAATTTTAGTAATTATTTCACATTTTTAGGAGGATTTATGATGTTTTGAAAGTTACAAACATATTTCAAAGTTTCATTCTTGTACCTGTTTTTAAACTATTGTAGTATTACATTTTAATAAAAAAATAAAACTTTTCAATAATAAATAACTCTAATGGACACCAGCGAGAAAAGTCTCAAAGGTATTTGAGAGGTGCATAAATTAATTTAAAAATCTTGCACGGCGTAGTTACAATTAAAATGGTTATAAAATCCTGTCTGTCTGGTTTTTTTCGGACTTTACTAAAGATTGGATGTATTTTATGTTTTTAATATTTTCGGTAACTAAATAAAAATAAAAAAAAAAGCAAAAACAATTTGGTTTTCACGTGTAATGGCGACATAAACAATGGCCGCCATAAATTTTATTGTACACATTGTAAGCTAAAAATAGAAAAAATAGGTCATGGTGTTTAAATTTGCATAGTTATTTAAAAACTTGATCTGCAAAGTTTTGTAAACAAAATAACTATGAAGTGGGGCTGTCAGAAATCGATCACGGAGTTCCTTTACAGCTAATCAATGTTTGTCTTACGAAAGTGAAACATTGGGTTATAACTTAGGCTTGATGAAAATAAATAGAAATGTAGCCTTAAACTCAACAAATTATTTTCAAGTTCTCTGGATCTGCAACTTGTATAGCATTGATTCTAAAAATATTAAATTTCTGAATTAATTTTAGGCTTAAGTTTTTAATAAAATTTTATCATTTATTATTTTTATGGTCCTAAATCTAAAAAAGCACATTTTTATTCCATGTCAACAACATTACGGAAGGAATCTTGTCAACTCGCTGGTGTCCATTTATAGATTTATAGATGGATGCTGTCTAAATACTCTAAATAGCAAATCTTGCTCGCAAACACTGCTGTTTAAAGTTAATTTCTGGCTTATATTGATGTCTTTGCCATTGATTTCGGTTTATTATTCAGTTATCTATAATATTTGACACAAATATATCACAATATAAAAAATATTGAATATATGTCTATTAAAGCCTTAACAATGAGGCAACTTTTTTTTTCACATTAGTAGCTTCTGCCAATTTTATGCGCCTAAAATGATAGATTACCATAATTGATAGTATTAAACTATAAATAGATCTACTACTAGACAGCTAGTAGTAAATTAAATAGTTAATGAAAGTTGTGACCGGTACATCTAATTATACTCCCCGGAGCCAATAAAACATGCGTATGTTTACAGTTCATTTACTAATTTGAGATTTAGTCTTGAGGATACTCACATTAGCCACATCAGCAATTTGTGTTTAGACAATGGGCAGCCTCTGCTAACCCTAACCCTAGTGACCAGTTGATATCATTACCTACAAAGAAGTTTTTCTAAAATTTGCCTGTCCTTTTTACTTTAATTTCCATGGGTAAAGTTGATGTGAATTCTTATTTAATTTTTAGTGTAAATCAACAACCAATCTTGTGAACCCCAGTGTATCAAAAGCTATCAGAACTTGAGTTTAGATGACTACATTATATCCAGCAGCTATGCTACCCTCCTGTCCCATAACGCAGTCAGATTTACGATGGGGCACCAAGGTTACCTCTTTCCAAATGTCTTGCCTGGTCCGCTGCTCTGATGCCCTCAGTAATTCTGCAAAAGACAATCTAGTCCAGTCCTAGAGGTTACCCTCATCTTCTGACAATTCTAACAAAATGCAGCTATACATTTTTCTTCATTAAAATTTCTCTCATAACATACAAATGCAAGTCTAACCATTTCCAAATACAATGAAACATAGATTTAAGTTGTGTTTTAAATAGTTAAATAAATTCTCGCAATATTTTTACAAGCATTCCAAAAGTGGGACCCTAGCAGAATATGGGTTAAAATAAATTCACTACCTACATTTTTTTAATATTAAAAACTTATAATGATAGGTTACTTACATATATTTAAGTAACAGATATTTTCAGCAGAATTTGAAGTAAAACAATATCCAATAGATTGAAGCACAATGCTGAAAGGATGGAACTCCCTGTAGAGGTCATAGAGTTGATATTGTTGAATGTTGGAGGGAAAGCTTTCGTTAACTTCAGCAGAACATGTAGGCAGCATTTAGATATTGCAAATGAGCTTCATAACAGAGCCAAACCAACTATATGGCGCAGGTAATCATTTAAATCAGCTTTTAGAAAGTTGCGATTATAAAATGATTTTTTTTCTTTGCCTCCTAAAAATTACTTTTCCTAAAACTTTTGTTTAGAATCATATAGGCCTATACTATAATTTATTATTTGTTTTTTATTTACAAAAAAATGTTTTGGTCTATGTTAATATACTAAAATTTAAAAAAAATGTAACAGCTTTTTGCTGTTATGAACATTGAGGTTAAAAATGTTCTATTTATGACAAAGGTTTGTGTTTGAAGATTACACACTTGCTTGTGTGGAGTCAGTGGCGCCATGGTTGTACTCAGGTGACCCCAATGACCCAGCTCTATGGAAGACCTTGTACATCCAGCTCCACCGCACGTCACTGCTGCTTGAAGGCAGGCCTTGTGTGGCAAGGAAAGACGTGTACCATCAAAAGGTCCAGCTGGTGCATGATCTCAAGTTTTGTTGTAAGTTCAGGGCACAACCATCAGATCTTGTTGGATGGTAGCCAGGGTATGTGGATGGTTGACTGGATGACCTCAGTATGTTGATGGTTCACTGGATGACCTCAGTATGTTGATGGTTGACTGGATGACCTCAGTATGTTGATGGTTGACTGGATGACCTCAGTATGTTGATGGTTCACTGGATGACCTCAGTATGTTGATGGTTCACTGGATGACCTCAGTATGTTGATGGTTCACTGGATGACCTCAGTATGTTGATGGTTCACTGGATGACCTCAGTATGTTGATGGTTCACTGGATGACATCAGTATGTTGATGGTTCACTGGATGACCTCAGTATGTTGATGGTTCACTGGATGATCTCAGTATGTTGATGGTTCACTGGATGACCTCAGTATGTTGACTGGATGACCTCAGTATGTTGACTGGATGACCTCAGTGTGTTGATGGTTCACTGGATGACCTCAGTATGTTGATGGTTCACTGGATGACCTCAGTATGTTGATGGTTCACTGGATGACCTCAGTATGTTGATGGTTCACTGGATGACCTCAGTATGTTGATGGTTGACTGGATGACCTCAGTATGTTGATGGTTGACTGGATGACATCAGTATGTTGATGGTTGACTGGATGACATCAGTATGTTGATGGTTCACTGGATGACCTCAGTATGTTGATGGTTGACTGGATGACCTCAGTATGTTGATGGTTCACTGGATGACATCAGTATGTTGATGGTTCACTGGATGACCTCAGTATGTTGATGGTTCACTGGATGACCTCAGTATGTTGATGGTTCACTGGATGACCTCAGTATGTTGATGGTTCACTGGATGACCTCAGTATGTTGATGGTTCACTGGATGACCTCAGTATGTTGATGGTTGACTGGATGACCTCAGTATGTTGATGGTTCACTGGATGACATCAGTATGTTGATGGTTCACTGGATGACCTCAGTATGTTGATGGTTCACTGGATGACCTCAGTATGTTGATGGTTCACTGGATGACCTTGAAAATTTCATTATTTTAGCAGTAGTTACATTTTAAAGAGATGGTTCAGACACAAAAACAAACTGTTCAGTAGTTAATAGAGATATTTCTCTCAATTTATAAATGTGAAAGTGTGAATATACATTTACACCCACTCCATTTTTATATAACCCAATAAAAACCTTCATTATTTTTCAATGATTTGACTTGAGTGTCTTTAAATTTATTTTTCACAGATGGATATTTATTTCTGTTGGCCTCCCCCAACTTAGTGAATCTGATTGGACTTGCTGGCACATTGATAAGTGAGCATGATTGTACCAGCCACGCCCAGTCTCATGTCATCCTAGTCAGGACAGATTGTGGCACTGTATCTCTAACCAACATTGGTGAGTCACACAACAACTGGTCAAACACATTTTTTTTTACATTTTGTTTCATTTAAACCAAGATTTGGATGTATTAAGGCAAACTGTGGGAAGCACAATAAATAAAGATGGGGTATCAGACAGAAAGAGCTGCACCAACATGTGTAATTTTAGCCCTTTCACTTCACACAGCGTGGTCAGTCAAGTCAGTAGGGAAAGTTTTAAGTCAGAACAAACATGAGACTCAAGTCACATTATATTATGTAGGTTGTACAAGAATGACATTACGTAGGTTGTGACAATAATGACATATTATGTAGGTTGTACAAGAATGACATTATGTAGGTTGTGACAATAATGACATATTATGTAGGTTGTACAAGAATGACATTATGTAGGTTGTGACAATAATGACATATTATGTAGGTTGTACAAGAATGACATTACGTAGGTTGTGACAATAATGACATATTATGTAGGTTGTACAAGAATGACATTACGTAGGTTGTGACAATAATGACATATTATGTAGGTTGTACAAGAATGACATTACGTAGGTTGTGACAATAATGACATATTATGTAGGTTGTACAAGAATGACATTATGTAGGTTGCAGAACAATGACTTTTTATTTTGTAGGCCGTAGATTAATGAAAATGTACTATGTAAGCCATAGGTTAATGACAATGTACTATGTAAACTGTAGATTAATGACAATGTATTATGTAGGCTGTAGAGCAATGAAAATGTGTGTTGTAGAAGTAATTAATTACTCAAACATAAAACAATTTTCAGACAATGAAGATAGTACTATTGCCAAATTAGAACAAATTTACAGAAGATGGAATCACACCTATTTAAAGGGAACATACATAAGGTACTGTTTTAATTTAACAAATTGAAACATTAGACATAGGGATTTAGTGGCAGATTTCTCTCATCTTGCCATAAGTTAAAATAGGTTGTAGTAAAGTCCTTTATGATCCTGGCTTAAGAAATTTGACAACTGGGGTAACATATCCTTTATTGAGGTTGTAGCAAAGTCCTTTATGATCCTGGCTTAAGAAGTTTGACAACTGGGGTAACATATCCTTTAATGAGGTTGTAGTAGTCCTTTATGATCCTGGCTTAAGAAATTTGACAACTGGGGTAACATATCCTTTATTGAGGTTGTAGCAAAGTCCTTTATGATCCTGGCTTAAGAAGTTTGACAACTGGGGTAACATATCCTTTAATGAGGTTGTAGTAGTCCTTTATGATCCTGGCTTAAGAAGTTTGACAACTGGGGTAACATATCCTTTAATGAGGTTGTAGTAAAGTCCTTTATGATCCTGGCTTAAGAAGTTTGACAACTGGGGTAACATATCCTTTATTGAGGTTGTAGTTAAGTCCTTTATGATCCTGGCTTAAGAAGTTTGACAACTGGGGTAACATATCCTTTATTGAGGTTGTAGTAAAGTCCTTTATGATCCTGGCTTAAGAAATTTGACAACTGGGGTAACATATCCTTTATTGAGGTTGTAGCAAAGTCCTTTATGATCCTGGCTTAAGAAGTTTGACAACTGGGGTAACATAATCTTTAATGAGGTTGTAGTAAAGTCCTTTATGATCCTGGTTTAAGAAGTTTGACAACTAGGGTAACATATCCTTTATTGAGGTTGTAGCAAAGTCCTTTATGATCCTGGTTTAAGAAATTTGACAACTGGGGTAACATATCCTTTATTGAGGTTGTAGTAAAGTCCTTTATGATCCTGGCTTAAGAAGTTTGACAACTGGGGTAACATATCCTTTATTGAGGTTGTAGCAAAGTCCTTTATGATCCTGGCTTAAGAAGTTTGACAACTGGGGTAACATATCCTTTATTGAGGTTGTAGCAAAGTCCTTTATGATCCTGGCTTAAGAAGTTTGACAACTGGGGTAACATATCCTTTATTGAGGTTGTAGTAAAGTCCTTTATGATCCTGGCTTAAGAAGTTTGACAACTGGGGTAACATATCCTTTATTGGAGCAGCTGCTGGACAGGCTTGTGCATCATCTACCGTCAAGATGTTCTCTGTGCTGAACTCAATTTCTACACCTACTCTGGAACTGGTTTCACCCCTGTCAAGTGTGTTAGGCTAGAGAAAAGTCTAAAGGGTCTTTTATCTCTGGCTTTTAATCAGCAAAGGGTAATGTCATGTATTCATTCTGACTCTGATTTCATTTAAAACTGCCCATGTTACAATATTATCCCTAATGAAATACAATTCAGGGGAACAAACTGTTTTAAAATGCTCTCTCAGGGGAGACCAAGTAACTAGTTTTATTGATAGACGACAATCCACTATTTAGTTTTGTTGTGCAGGTTGCAGCTGTATGTAGCAACAAGATGTTGTGTTTGTTTCCCCATAAAGCATCAGCTGAAGCACCTGTATACCAGCAGGAGCTACACAAGACACCTGTCAAAATAAAGATGGTTGCTGATTTGATCATTATACTCTTTGGTAGGTGCATCTTAGATGGCTGAGTTTACAGATATGGCTTGTATGTTTTAGATGGTGGTTGTGTGTTTTCATAGTTGTATGTTACAGATGGTGGTTGTGTGTTTTCATAGTTGTATGTTACAGATGGTGGTTGTGTGTTTTCATAGTTGTATGTTTTAGATGGTGGTTGTGTGTTTTGTTAGTTGTATGTTACAGATGGTGGTTGTGTTTTTTCATAGTTGTATGTTAGAGATGGTGGTTGTGTGTTTTGTTAGTTGTATGTTACAGATGGTGGTTGTGTGTTTTGTTGTATGTTATAGATGGTGGTTGTGTGTTTTCATAGTTGTATGTTACAGATGGTGGTTGTGTGTTTTGTTGTATGTTATAGATGGTGTTTGTGTGTTTTCATAGTTGTATGTTACAGATGGTGGTTGTGTGTTTACTTACACCTAATGGTTGTGTGTTTACAGATAATGTTAGTGTGTTTACACCTAATGGTTGTGTGTTTACAGATAATGGTTGTGTGTTTACAGATAATGGTTGTGTGTTTACACCTAATGGTTGTGTGTTTACAGATAATGTTTGTGTGTTTACAGATGATGGTAGTGTAGAGACAGGCCAGGTGGTCTCACAAGATGGTTGTATGTGTGTACCATGCTGGGAGCAGCTGTCTCTGGAAGATGAAGCTGACCGCCATGACAAGCTTGGATGGTTGGCTTTCAATGTCAAGGATTTTGTCCTTCTAGGTCACTTGTTTGCCGTCATCTCAGATTTTGGTAAAAAACCTTTTCATCAGCTCCTCCACTTCTGTTTACCTTAAAGAGAGAAAGTTTGTTTTGATTTACTTTCAGTGCGTTTAAAAGTTGAGCATAAAGGGTATTTTAAAATGTATGTTTCTGTTGGTCTACTTAATGTGACCTTGACCTTGTGTTTGAATGTTTGCAGGTTACATCATGGTGAGTTATCTGGACTCACTGAGCCACAAATCCCTGGCCAGAAACCTGAGACCTGTCTGCTCGCTGCCTCTCAGGGAGGGGGGGGTTGTCTCACGGCTGACCTTGGACCAGCACCATGGGGTCAAGCTGGCCGTGCTGGAGAAGTTTTTTGACGGGATCAGCTGGGTCAGTGCTGTTCATGTCCTTCACATTGGCTGCTGACAGGGCCATCTGATAGACAGTCTGACAGGGCCATCTGATAGACAGTCAGACAGGGCCATCTGATAGACAGTCAGACAGGGCCATCTGATAGACAGTCAGACAGGGCCATCTGATAGACAGTCAGACAGGGCCATCTGATAGACAGTCAGACAGGGCCATCTGATAGACAGTCAGACAGGGCCATCTGATAGACAGTCAGACAGGGCCATCTGATAGACAGTCAGACAGGGCCATCTGATAGACAGTCAGACAGGGCCATCTGATAGACAGTCAGACAGGGCCATCTGATAGACAGTCAGACAGGGCCATCTGATAGACAGTCAGAGACTGAACTAGATCTGGTTCATCTATTGTTGTGTTAAATGAGCTACTCAGGAAATATTTCATGTGTTCTTTATTGCTTAAACCATTCATTCCACCCTCATACTTTGAAATAATAAAATTTGAAATGTTTATAATTACGATTCATTAACAAGAAAAAAATGTGTATTGCTTGTATAGGTGTGACTGTATTATTTACTATTGAACCTTCTTGTTTCATTCAAACAAATTTTAAAACTCCTCCCAATTTTAATAACATAGTTACTTCCCCTACTTCAAAATAAACACCCCAAGATAAATAAGTTTTTGTGCACCATTCTAATTATTTATCCCCATTTCTCAAAATTCCATGTTGGTTCAGTTTATTTATTTTCCGCATCCAGGCCAACTGCAGATAAATAAACTTTTGTCCAGGGCAGGGGGGGGGGGTTAGAATCTGTATGAAAGAAAAAGTTTTCACTATGAGACTCACCTGTGTGTCCAGAGTCTGCAGCTATCGTCAGACACCAGTAGAAAGTTTTGTGCACAGGAAGATTTCCATAAGGCCATGGCTGGTCCTATGTATATCCCCCCCCCCCCACATCGTGCTAGTGACTCGTCTTATCACCATTTGACAACTGCTGCTGCTCCTATGTATATCCCCCCCCCACATCGTGCTAGTGACTCGTCTTATCACCATTTGACAACTGCTGCTGCTCCTATGTATATCCCCCCCCCCCCCCCACATCGTGCTAGTGACTCGTCTTATCACCATTTGACAACTGCTGCTGCTCCTATGTATATCCCCCCCCCCACATCGTACTAGTGACTCGTCTTATCACCATTTGACAACTACTGCTGGTCCTATGTATATCCCCCCCCCCCCCCCACATCGTGCTAGTGACTCGTCTTATCACCATTTGACAACTGCTGCTGGTCCTATGTATATCCCCCCCCCCCACATCGTGCTAGTGACTCGTCTTATCACCATTTGACAACTGCTGCTGCTCCTATGTATATCCCCCCCCCCCCCCCCACATCGTGCTAGTGACTCGTCTTATCACCATTTGACAACTGCTGCTGCTCCTATGTATATCCCCCCCCCCCACATCGTACTAGTGACTCGTCTTATCACCATTTGACAACTACTGCTGGTCCTATGTATATCCCCCCCCCCCCCCCCACATCGTGCTAGTGACTCGTCTTATCACCATTTGACAACTGCTGCTGGTCCTATGTATATCCCCCCCCCCCACATCGTGCTAGTGACTCGTCTTATCACCATTTGACAACTGCTGCTGGTCCTATGTATATCCCCCCCCCCCCACATCGTGCTAGTGACTCGTCTTATCACCATTTGACAACTGCTGCTGGTCCTATGTATATCCCCCCCCCACCCCCCACATCGTGCTAGTGACTCGTCTTATCACCATTTGACAACTGCTGCTGGAAAGTCTATCCACTCTATCATAAAACGTTTCTTGTACAGGGCCATAACAAACACACCGGCCACCCGTCCATAATTTTAGTCCACACATAGCAGCACAAAAACAGAAAAAAAGCAATAAAACTTGTGGGAACAATTGAAACCACTATGGTCTATTTGCAGCGCTACATGTGAAGTGACGGGAACACATGACGTGATTATGACTGTGATATTTCTACAGTAAAATGTGGTGTTAAGAGATACGTTAGTGTGAGACTACTCTCATTTTGGTGGTCTAGTGGACGGTGTGTGTTTGTGTGGGGGGCGGGGGGGGGGGGGTTCTAGCCCCCACCACCCCCTGCTAACGTCTCTCACAGTTTCGTTTAAATATTTTTGACGTCACACTTACCTTGACCCATTGTGGTCGCCTTGACCTTGTGTGGTATGTAGCTGGACGGTCAGTGTCGTACTGCTGCTTCACGTCTGCAATGACGTCACGTCCAGCAGGCATGAGGCCAGGACCCGACGACCGTGATCAGGTAACGACCAACACTTGATGAATGGCTGCCTGAGGGCACCTGGCGACCCGTATGATTGGCGCTCACTTCAACCAAATCTAGTGATGGATTGGTCGGAAATAACATCGTATACCTGTCGTTTTCTGCGAATTTTGGCAATTTTGCGAGGACGATCTTTTACGAATCAATTTATACATCCATGTTTTTATTTCTTCATCCTAGTAAACACGCCTGTAGATGAACACAGTGTCAGTGGCATCCATTGGCTTGAATTATCTGACAACACATTATCTCTTGTCTAAAGATTGCGACTTTGTCACAGTTTGGCTACACCACCAGGCGACTTTGTCACAGTTTGGCTACACCACCAGGCGACTTTGTCACAGTTTGGCTACACCACCAGGCGACTTTGTCACAGTTTGGCTACACCACCAGGCGACTTTGTCACAGTTTGGCTACACCACCAGGCGACTTTGTCACAGTTTGGCTACACCACCAGGCGACTTTGTCACAGTTTGGCTACACCACCAGGCGACTTTGTCACAGTTTGGCTACACCACCAGGCGACTTTGTCACAGTTTGGCTACACCACCAGGCGACTTTGTCACAGTTTGGCTACACCACCAGGCGACCTTGTCACAGTTTGGCTACACCACCAGGCGACTTTGTCACAGTTTGGCTACACCACCAGGCGACCAATCAAGTCGCGGCTACTTAGTAGACCTAATAATGACATACCAGATTATCAACTGCTACTTCATTTCGTCATGCCATTTGTAAAACAGTAGACCACCAATATCAATAATTGTAAAACAGTAGACCACAAATAATTGAAAAACAAAACTGTCATCTTCATCTCTGCCGACACCCCCCCCCCCCAACTACTACATCTGAAGCAAGTTATTGTTGGACAGGAATGCCGTATGACAGATGAGCCGCTGTATGGCCGCTAGCTACAGACGGCGACAGTCGTGTCATGGGCCGCATCAGTCGGTCGCTGCACCGACGGACGCACTGACTAATCATTTCAACCACTAGAAAATGCGCATTTTCTTGTGCACGTTTAATTAATTGAATAAATGCGAGAGTTATCTTGACATCAAAAAATCGCACGAGAACAGGGGCTTTAACTCGGTGGTTCTCTGGTAAGGGGAGCGTATGCAATGGTTCAAGTCGGTGGTTCTCTGGTAAGGGGAGCTTATGCAATGGTTCAAGTCGGTGGTTCTCAACTGTTTCAAAGTTCAACAACAGGATTAAAGAATGTATAACCTACATATTAATCACAATATTACAATCCCCGTATTCAAAAGTATAAAACAAAAGAATAAACATAATAAAGACGGTTTTTAAATTATTTTTAAATATATTATTACCCAAACCTTCGACATAAATAAAAAAATAAGAAAGAGAGTGATCGCACTTATTAAACTTTCTCGTGTATAACTAACACTTTTAAATAAACCGGGAGTGATCTCCCCTAAACTTTCACGAATATTCTTTAATACTGCCTTTTATTTATTCTATACACTGAACGTTACTGTTTACTAATTATTTTTTAAAATCAATAATAGTTAATAAGCCAGGTCCTACATGACCTATATGTTTCTTTCCGTTTACGGATAAGCTTGAGTATTATAATGGTTCACTAAATTGAAACAGGCGCGTCCGCCGGCGCCCCAGCAGGGTTCGATTTGGCACCCTGGGCTATCCTTTGAGCGCTGTGGTGCATAATTTCGCTTTAAACAGTGCGATAGATTATGGATAAAAAAGGTTACTATAGTCTTTGAGTGAATCGAATCCGGGCGTCCTCATGCGCCCCAATCCGGGCGTCCTCCAGCGCCCAGACATGGTGCTATTTGGGGCCCCGGGCCTTCCCGTGTTCGGTTTGGCGCCTACGTTCGTTTAAGTGAGTGCAAATGACTATGAATAAGTTGGGGTACTATAGACGTTTACTAAGCTGAAACAGGCGGTTCCGCCGGCGTCCCAGCATGGTGCGATTTTGCGCCCCGGGATAGACTATGAGCACTTTGCGTTTATGTATGCGTTTGTGTTTTCTTTGTGTTTAGTTTGGGTTTGCGTTAGTGGTTGGTTTTGATTTGTCTTCGTTTGCTTTTTCGTTTTCGTTTTTCTTATACTTATACTTATATATGAAATTTCATCAACCTAGTTTTAATGGTACTCAAGTTATCGTGTTCACATACACACACGCAGACATACGGACAAAATTGCAAAACTATTTTTCCGACTCGGGGAGGTGTCAAACGTCGAAATCTGTAAAAATTTCGATTTTTTTTTCACGATTACAATACTTCCTATTATACTTCATTTACGAGAAGGTAAATATTAGAATAAAATTGTGTAGAAAAAAGAATTGCGCGCCAAATGAAAATAAACAATGTGTGTATAAGAGCCGAAAATGAGTGGTTAATAAGAGAAACATTGATTAATTTTTAAAAAGTCAATTAAACATCTGGGTCTAATTAAGCCAAATTTTATGTCATAATGCATTGTCATTGAGTCTAGACATGTAAAATGTTTTGAAGAAATCGTAGATACTATTGTCTCCATTTACAACAGCAACCTTACCGATTAGGGTGACACATTAATTTTACCTCTCTATTTCTAATGTATATTTACTACTGAAGACGATGTTAGTATTTGAAAAAAGGTAAAGAAACGAGCTCCCAGTAACAACCAAGTAAGACAGCACAAACACTTTTTACGACCTCTGTGGTGCAGGCCACATGACGTTTTGTGGATTACCCCCTGGATTAGATAGACCAGGCCACATAACGTTTTGTGGATTACCCGTTGGATGAGATAGACCAGGCCACATAACGTTTTGTGGATTACCCGCTGGATGAGATAGACCAGGTCACATAACGTTTTGTGGATTACCCGCTGGATGAGATAGACCAGGTCACATAACGTTTTGTGGATTACCCCCTGGATTAGATAGACCAGGCCACATAACGTTTTGTGGATTACCCGTTGGATGAGATAGACCAGGCCACATAACGTTTTGTGGATTACCCGCTGGATGAGATAGACCAGGTCACATAACGTTTTGTGGATTACCCGCTGGATGAGATAGACCAGGTCACATAACGTTTTGTGGATTAGATAGACCAGGTCACATAACGTTTTGTGGATTAGATAGACCAGGTCACATAACGTTTTGTGGATTAGATAGACCAGGTCACATAACGTTTTGTGGATTACCCGCTGGATGAGATAGACCAGGTCACATAACGTTTTGTGGATTAGATAGACCAGGCCACATAACGTTTTGTGGATTACCCGCTGGATCAGATAGACCAGGTCACATAACGTTTTGTGGATTACCCGCTGGATGAGATAGACCAGGTCACATGACGTCAGCTGTGGAGTTCAGGTCGGGTATTGATAAGCTTGAGGACCATGTAATTTATGCGAGACCACGTGCCAACAGAAATAAATCTTTGATGACCAGGTTTTTTTTTATCGTCACGTCAGACATGCCACAAAAGCACGACTTGCTAGTAAAAAACGTGCAGTATACAAGAGAAGGCGGAACTGTTTCTTCGATAGAACGAAGACTGGTGGTAAGGGCACTTTGGTTCCACTGTAAATTTATGGTAGAACTATTTTAAAAAATGTTTAAATATAACATTTAAAGATTTTGGCCTATTGCATGCTATCAAAGTAAGACGTGTTCAGGGTCAAGAAACGTTTAATTACATTGATAGCTGTGATCAGTACTCATACAATTTTTAGTTGCCTGGTCAGTCGGAAGAAAACTAAAAATGTCTGAGTGGAAAAAGCTGGTCAGACAGGATCTTCAGTGGGCTGTAGAGCCACATGAAGGAATGGGTGGAGGTGTGTCAAGTACATATTTCCACTGGTAGCTATAACTACACGTACACACTTAATGATGTCCACGAAGTAATGGTGGAGGTGTGTCCAGTACATATTTCCATTGGTAGCTATAACTACACGTACACACTTAATGATGTCCACGAAGTAATGGTGGAGGTGTGTCAAGTACACATTTCCATTGGTAGCTATAACTACAAGTACACATTTAATGATGTCCACAAAGGAATGGGTGGAGGTGTGTCCAGTACATATTTCCATTGGTAGCTATAACTACACGTACACATTTAATGATGTCCACGGAGGAATGGGTGGAGGTGTGTCCAGTACATATTTCCATTGGTAGCTATAACTACACGTACACATTTAATGATGTCCACGGAGGAATGGGTGGAGGTGTGTCAAGTACATATTTCCATTGGTAGCTACAAAAACCAGGCACATTTAATGATGTAGCTGTGAGCACGCATTTAATGTAGCGTTTCTAGTTGCAACACATTTGGTTATTGATCACTGAAAGTTGCAACACAACATTTGGTTATTGATTACAGATCCATAAAACTTAAAACAAGCTGTAAAAAAAAACCAACCGAGGCAATAAGTTATTGAATAACTCAATTAAGTATGAACATGAAAAAATAACTCAACCAAAATTTCTTATATTTTATTGACAAGATAAATATAAGCAAACAAGCAAGAACAAGAGTCAGCCAGCCATACAATGTTTACACTGTGATGGTGCCAGTACAATATGCACCTAGCAAACACTAAACTATCACAAATTATGCAAGGAAGTATCAAATATTGATTTTTAAAGTTTGAGAAAATAATATCAGAATTGTATTGAGAAATAAAAGGCTGTGGATTTCTAGAGCTGCTGTTGTATGAAATGTGGTCTGGAAGTGTGAAATGTACTGTGGTTCTTGTATACATGTGTGGTTACTTGGTATTTGTAAAATAAAATGCCCCCCCCCCCCCCCCCCCCCCCCAGGTTTTTGTGACATTGTTTATTTACATGTCATGTCCACTGTTAATGGTTGGAAATATGAAAGTGTGAGACAGCAAAACAAAGGCAGAAAGAACACATAGTGTCATGAGCTGTGTTCAACATTACTAAAACATTCTCAAATTTTACAACCAACCATATGCTCAGTGTGTACTCACACCCTAGAGTTGGCCTTAAATAGGACAGAAAGAAGACAGTCATGAGCTGTGTTCAACATTAAAAACCCTACAACATTCTCACAACCAACCAATGCTCAGTGTTCCAATGGTTACAAGTCCTCACACCCTACAGTTGGCCTGAAATAGCACACCAACATATAATGTCCAGCAGCATCAAGTAGTGAGCAGGCTAGCACCAATGTGTAAACAACATACAGGCAGAGAAAAATTAACAAGAACACATTCACTGGTACAGTTTTTGTAAGTTGAAATCAATTGTTATGCAATACATTTGACAACAAAGATTAATCCCACACTAACCATGTCTGTGTCATCTTCAGATTGCTGGTGTGTATCCCCATAGAGTAGAGAAACATCTTGATTCAGGTCTAGTTATTGCCCCTGGCTAGTATCAGTAAACTGGATAAAAAAACAACTATCCCATGCATGCTCAATGTGTGGGCAGGTGAGACAACACCCCCCCCCCCCCCAGACATGAACTGGCAGTTGTTGACACAAACAATCAAACCTATAGGCAAGTTTAAATAAATAATTTTATAATACAAAAATGTTGCCACTTTTTAAAAATCATTTTAACCATTTTTGAAAAGCTATATTGTTTCAAAATTTAAAAAGAACCCATGTATATTGAAGCTGACCAGTGACCTAGACAGATATACCAACAAAGTAGACATCCAGTCCATCAGAATGTATATATCATGCAGAAATAAAATATCGTATTGCAAGTTTGTATTTTTTTAACAGATGTAACAGCTGTTGCATAGTTGAAGATTAAAAGCTGCCAAAAATGTTGCATAGCAAATGTTGATCAGTTGGCATCACTCACACTCCACCAAAAGAATAGTGCAACACTTGTGTATTAAAGCAACTTCGAATGGACACGTAAAAGTTCTGCTAATACAGGACTGAGACTAGTGGCCATGATAAATGAGTCCAGAGATTAGACCAGCCTCTGGGAATCTTGTGTCAATCTATACAAGAGAGTGTTTGGGTTGGTAAAAATGTTTGAAGTCTCATCACTTAATGAACGCCGATGTGAGCGAGGCTTGTATTGCTGTGTGAGACTGAGATGACTTAGAGCTGCCTCCAGCTGGACGTCAGGTGTGCCCTCCTGGGGTGGGGCAGCCTGCTGGTTGACGTAGTGGTCACTGTCAGCACTGTCGTAGGACAGGTCCTCCTGGGGTGGGGCAGCCTGCTGGTTGACGTAGTGGTCACTGTCAGCACTGTCGTAGGACAGGTCCAGGATGTCAGCAGAAGAGTTGGAGCCTATACTGCTGACACTCAGTCTGTTCTTGGCTTCCTCTATTGAGCTCCTGGAGCTTTTCAAGATACTTTTAGGCCTGCGTATAACTTTGTCACAAGACTCTATGTTAGTGGTGTCACAAGTTTTCTCAGGCTGGGTGTTGGTACCACTGGCTGCCACAACTTCCACAAGGCTGGTGGCTCCACTGACACATGCTGAAGGACACGAGGTGCTCTGAGATTCATGCTGTTGTCGTCGCTGGGATTTTGGAGACAAGTACGTGTGTGTTGACTGAGTGACACTGTCATCTACCAGCTGACTGGCCCTGTGCCTGGAGGAAAAAATTCCATTGGCCTCATCTCTAAAGGAGGGCAGCCTGCGAGGCAGGTGTCCAGACTTTGGGATCTCCTCTTGCGTGACACTGTCACCTCCTGAAAATTTACCCTTTCGCTTGAGGATGCCACGAGGGGGCTTCTTTTCTGAATCAAAAACTAAGTTTGTATTGTGATCAGATGGGCTGACAGTTTCTGGCATACTGTGCTGGTATGGTGTGTCCCTCTGGCTCTCATCTAATGCTGGCTGGATTTTGTCAGGATGCAGCAGCATGGCAAGGGATTTCCTGCTGCAGCCTTTGAAGATGTCCAGTATTTCAGAGGACAACTGTAGGTCAGCATGCAAGCTTGTTAGACCTGGGTGGCTGTGGTCATCTGAGGATATACTGCAGCTTGTCTCAACAGAGGGACTGCCAGCTACTGATGATGAAACACTGTTGCCACTACTGTCTAAAGTCATCTTCCTCTTAGAGAAACGACTGGGTCTCAAGTCAAGCTCTACATCAGAGTCTGAAGAGATACTGCTCTGGTTTCTGTGATGGATGACCAGAGGTTGGGAGCAGGAGAACATGTGGCTGCTGGCAGGGGGCTCATCATCTGGGCTGTATGGGGCTTCATTAGGCATGTGGGAGTGGCCAAAGTTGATCCACCAGTGGCGTAGAGCATCTTCCATTGTGGCCCTCCTAGAGGCTGTCACAGTCAACATGTGGCGGATAAGACCAGCAGCATCTGGGCAAACACAAAGTCAACACATTACTAGAATTCACAGTCAATAGCTAAATAATGATACATTAGAACTCATTGTAATGGGAAAAGTCAATAGCCAAATGATGAAATGATACATTATAATTCATTTTAATAGGCATAATCAATAGCCAATGATGAAATCTGTTTACTAGCCTATGTATTTTGTTTATGTATAGAGCACTGGGGATTAATACAGCAAGCTTTGAAAAGCTAACTATAAAATGTGTTAAGTCAGCATTCTGTGTTTCCCAGCCCACCCCCCAGCATGAGATGAACCAGATAAAGCTGTGATAGATTTGATCCGTGTTTGTCATGTGCCTGCTGTAGATCTAAGCTCCTGGAGCAACAGATGGCTACACAACATTGCTACACAATGCACATTGATTGTTGGTGATAAACACGACTTGGTGAATGGAGCAAACATAAAAGTAGAGGTAGGCGAGGATACAATCTTGGCTGGTATATTACAAAGGTAAACAAGGACCACTTGAGTAAGTTATGTCTAACTGTTGATCTGGATAATGTATGCAGTAGTTGTCCAGGGCCCACCAAAACCTTGAGCAGGAGAGAGAATCTAAGGGGTTTGTGTTGCAGCACATGTAAGCCACACTTATTTCAAACCAAGTCTAGACTAACTCGTTCATTGTTCAAATGCGACTATTTTCCCTGCCATGAAAATGTTTAAATACCGGAAGCTATTATGATCAAGTTAATTTCCCCAAACGTGACATTTAAGTTCCACAGGGCCAGAGATCTGTGTACGATCAAGCAAAATGTTGGGCCAGGCAAAGGACACGACAGTTATCAGATGACAATTTGGCCTTTTGCTGGCACAGAGACCAACTCACTGACTCGTCTCTCTGTAACAACAGCCAGAGGGGAAAAATATGGGGCGGGTCCGTTTGTTACGTTAGAAACCCGCCGTGTTAAGAACTTTCTTCCACCAAGTTCACAGAACGTTTCTGAACGTCATGTGTGTTACGTGAAGAAACCTCCGCCAGCTGAGGACATCTCACTAACAGCGCTTGTCTAAAGTAATCTAGAGCAGACGCTATATATAGTTGTCATAATTATCTGCTGCTTACATAAGTGACGAGTGTTAGTAAACAAAGCCCAAAGTTTCAACTAGACGTGGCGGCGACATCAAGTGGAGACGAAATGACATGTTTAACGGGTCTTTGCCATGTTGGAAGCTGTTTTTAAAGACGGGTGCTGTACAAGT
This sequence comes from Physella acuta, assembly GCF_028476545.2. Classification (NCBI taxonomy): domain Eukaryota; kingdom Metazoa; phylum Mollusca; class Gastropoda; family Physidae; genus Physella; species Physella acuta. Next base: position 876,918 of record NW_026731723.1, on the reverse strand, counting down.
TATATGATAACCACCCCCCCCTCCCCCATCACTTGATGCGTCTGGCTGTAAGACCAACGTTTTCTTGTAGCCTGTCCTGTACATTACACAACGCTCTTATGCATCAACTACACAGAGTCAATCGTAAATTGGATGAAGTAGGGGCCTAGTTTGTTCCAGAACAAAACCAATCAAGTGCCCCACCATGTCACCTGTGATTTGCGCTTGTCACCAGCATCTAGGCTCGCGTTAATTTGTTTGAACACACAAGAGCCAATACGACCATACGTACCAGACATGAACCTTAAGTAGTAGGTGCTGAGCCTAGCCCATTTATAATTCATCTAAAAATATTTAGTATGAAGTGTTTGATTGTAATTATCTTAAACATAATATTAATAGCATTTAATAGAATGCCCCAAAGTCCGCGGTTTTTATCGTGGTTTTTTTTAAATACCATCTGACTTACTGCCCTCAACTCATCGCAAGAATAGTTATGCTTAGTTCAACCACCTTTACTGCCCACATTTATCGCGCTCATTACATAACAAAGCATGGGATCAAAACAGAAAGCCGACAAGGTTCAAAGGCCGTCATTGACACAAAAAGTCAACAACACACAATATGTTCGGACAATGCCTATTGAGGAGAGGCCGACCATAGAATAGCCTACGGCAAAACATATGCAAAGCACAATAATGTGCCTAAATTTCTTTTATAATTAACTTCTCTACCGCGTATTTAACTAAACACGTAACAAAGGTTGAGATTGTTGTGTAAATTATGTTGAGTATTTTTACTTATAATTGTTATAAACCATAATGCTTTTAACGTCTATAAATAATTTATGCTATCAAAAAATACAACCCACAACAATAAACATACAAAATTTTACAAAACTTAACAAATAAATCAAAATATTTCTAAAAAGATTTTTGTGACTTTATTTCTGTGACTTTTTTCCTAGCAAAAACTGATATTTTTTCTGTTTTTTTTCCTGTGACTTTTATCCCGATCACCCCCCCCCCCCGGGTAGTAGGTAGCTTTCACTACTCTTCCCATGTCAAGGTACGGCATTTGCAAGAACTACACATGCCCTACAATGTAGCTGTGGTATCAATCGGTCTAGTCAGTGTTATGAAAGTAGTATAGACCCTTACTTATAAATGAAAGTAGTGTAGGCCCCTACTTATAAATGAAAGTAGTGTAGGCCCCTACTTATAAATGAAAGTAGTGTAGGCCTCTACTTATAAATGAAAGTAGTGTAGGCCCCTACTTATAAATGAAAGTAGTGTAGGCCCCTACTTATAAATGAAAGTAGTGTAGGCCCCTACTTATAAATGAAAGTAGTGTAGGCCCCTACTTATAAATGAAAGTAGTGTAGGCCCCTACTTATAAATGAAAGTAGTGTAGGCCCCTACTTATAAATGAAAGTAGTGTAGGCCCCTACTTATAAATGAAAGTAGTGTAGGCCCCTACTTATAAATGAAAGTAGTGTAGGCCCCTACTTATAAATGAAAGTAGTGTAGGCCCCTACTTATAATATAACAAGCTCCTTAAGCAGACGAAAACAGATCGACATGAAATGAACTCCTATTTGTAAAGATACAAAAAATATAAACTTTTTTAGAATTCCAAGTTAATAATGAAAATGGGTCGCCTAAAATGTATAGTCTCTGGCTCAATGTTTTGTTGACATGTAAGCTCCAGCATAAAAACCCGCCCTATAGCCTGTGTAGTCAAAACTGATTGGCTTCACACGGCAGCGCTACACCGTAGGCCAAACAAAAGACAGGATATATACATCCGGTTCACAGGGTGGCAAACTACCAAAACCTGGTCACCTGGTCGCCATTTGTTTTGGGTGGGGTTCTGATAAGGTGAACTGATTATAAATAATAAACCTACAATACATACGTGAAATGACATTGTGCCACAAGTGAAATAACCAGGTGAGACACTTGATGAAATGACCAGGTGAGAAGTGAAATGACCAGGTGAGACAACTTGATGAAACGACCAGGTGAGACACTTGATGAAATGACCAGGCGAGACACTTGATGAAATGACCAGGTGAGACACTTGATGAAATGACCAGGTGAGACACTTGATGAAATGACCAGGTGAGACACTTGATGAAATGACCAGGTGAGACACTTGATGAAATGACCAGGTGAGACACTTGATGAAATGACCAGGCAAGACACTTGATGAAATGACCAGGCGAGACACTTGATGAAATGACCAGGTGAAACACTTGATGAAATGACCAGGTGAGACACTTGATGAAATGACCAGGTGAGACACTTGATGAAATGACCAGGTGAGACACTTGATGAAATGACCAGGTGAGACACTTGATGAAATGACCAGGTGAGACACTTGATGAAATGACCAGGTGAGACACTTGATGAAATGACCAGGTGAGACACTTGATGAAATGACCAGGTGAGACACTTGATGAAATGACCAGCGAGACACTTGATGAAATGACCAGGCGAGACACTTGATGAAATGACCAGGTGAGACACTTGATGAAATGACCAGGTGAGACACTTGATGAAATGACCAGGTGAGACACTTGATGAAATGACCAGGTGAGACAAGTGAAATGACCAGGTGAGACACTTGATGAAATGAAAGTGTGAGACAAGTGAAATGACCAGGTGAGACAAGTGAAATGACCAGGTGACGAGAACTTGCCTGTACATACCTGATAAGTTGGCTGGCTGGGTGTAGTCACCGTTGGAGATCTGCTGCTTTAATGTCACCAGATTGTTGGACTCAAATGGCATGGAGCCGTAGACTAGAGTGTACAGTATCACCCCCAGCGACCAGACGTCCACCTGCAACAAGACAACAGGCGTTAGTACAGTACACAGTGGACAGGGGTGTTTGAGTGGGACAAGGGGTTAGTACAGTACACAGGTTACAGTGGACAGGGGGTGTTTGAGTGGGACAAGGGGTTAGAGCACAGGAGTTTAGTTACAGGTGGAGGAGTGGGTACTTCGGTGGAGGAGTGGGTACTTCGGTATAGTAATAGTAGCTGACAACAACCATTAGGTTCCAGAGGTTTTCAAAATAACCACAGGTCTGGTATACAGCTGTCGATACAATGTTTTATTAACGTATGACTCCACACACGTACTAACGTTACACACACACACGTACCAACGTTACATACACACACGTACCAACGTTACATACCCACACACGTACCAACGTTACACACACGCGTACCAACGTTACATACACACGTACCAACGTTACACACGCACACACGTACCAACGTTACGCATACCAACGTTACATACACACACGTACCAACGTTACACACACGCGTACCAACGTTACACACACACGTACCAACGTTACACACACACGCGTACCAACGTTACATACACACACGTACCAACGTTACACACACACATACCAACGTTACACACACGTACCAACGTTACACACACACGTACCAACGTTACACACACACATACCAACGTTACACACACACGTACCAACGTTACACACACACATACCAACGTTACACACACACGTACCAACGTTACACACACGCGTACCAACGTTACACACACACGTACCAACGTTACACACACACATATCAACGTTACACACACACGTATCAACGTTACACACACGCGTGCCAACGTTACACACACACACGTACCAAACGTTACACACACACACGTATCAACGTTACACACACACATCAACGTTACACACACACACACGTACCAACATTACACACACATGTACCAACGTTACACACACATGTACCGACGTAACATACACACGTAGCAACATAAGCCCACAACCAAGTCGGTAATGTTGACTTTATGATACAAGAAATTCCTAACAATGTAAACCAAATGCCATGGACGAAATCAATGATTTCCATGCCTTAGTTTAGTGGTTGTGCTGGTCCATAGAGATAATTTACTGGTCCATATAGATCGTTTATTTAATGGTCCATAGAGATCACTTTTGGTCCATAGAGATAATTTACTGGTCCATATAGATCGTTTATTTAATGGTCCATAGAGATCACTTTTGGTCCATAGAGATCACTTTTGGTCCATAGAGATAATTTACTGGTGTATATAGATCGTTTATTTAATGGTCCATAGAAATCATTTACTGGTCCATAGAGATCATTTACTGGTCCATAAAGATCATTTACTGGTCCATAAAGATCATTTACTGGTCCATAGAAATCATTTACTGGTCCATAGAGATCATTTACTGGTCCATAAAGATCATTTACTGGTCCATAAAGATCATTTACTGGTCCATAGAAATCATTTACTGGTCCATAGAGATCATTTACTGGTCCATAGAAATCATTTACTGGTCCATAGAGATCATTTACTGGTCCATAAAGATCATTTACTGGTCCATAGAAATCATTTACTGGTCCATAAAGATCATTTACTGGTCCATAAAGATCATTTACTGGTCCATAGAAATCATTTACTGGTCCATAGAGATCATTTACTGGTCCATAAAGATCATTTACTGGTCCATAAAGATCATTTACTGGTCCATAAAGATCATTTACTGGTCCATAAAGATCATTTACTGGTCCATAGAGATCATTTACTGGTCCATAGAGATCATTTACTGGTCCATAAAGATCATTTACTGGTCCATAAAGATCATTTACTGGTCCATAGAGATTATTTACTGGTCCATAAAGATCATTTACTGGTCCATAAAGATCATTTTTGGTCCATATAGATCAATGGATATCGCCAAGACAGAGAAGGACGTCATGTGATATCCACATTGGACTACTAGCACCAGATCTATCGCTTAGAGGAGTAAGGATAATAGCTGCTTGAGGGGTGGGGCGAACGGGAGACAGATCAAACGCCGACCTGAGCAAAGAAGGCTCAAAAACAAAGGGCGCTAACTTGAAATTAGAATTGTATGTAGGAATAAATTGTAGACAAGTGAAATGTTGGCCACTGTAGTTTGGCTGCTGGTTGAACTAGTCAAGCCATACATGAGGTCATAAAATCCCCAGAAGATAAGACAATAAGGAAGGAGCTGATAGCCCAGGGAATAAAACATGGTCAAACGATAAACTTCTTACATGAGTTGCTTGTGCCGAGACACACCCACCGTCTGTTCAATGGCCTCTTATCTAACAGCCATTTTTTAAAAACTTTTGAACAAATACACTTTCCTTTGTTGTAGCAGTGGTGGCGCCATGTAGACACACCGTACACAGCCGTAGACACACCATAGTGGATACACAGCCATAGACACAACATAGTGGATACACAGCCATAGACACACCGTAGTGGATACACAGCCATAGACACAACATAGTGGATACACAGCCATAGACACACCGTAGTGGATACACAGCCATAGACACAACATAGTGGATACACAGCTGTAGACACACCATAGTGGATACACAGACATAGACACACCATAGTGGATACACAGCCATAGACACATCATAGTGGATACACAGCTGTAGACACACCATAGTGGATACACAGCTGTAGACACACCATAGTGGATACACAGCCATAGACACAACATAGTGGATACACAGCCATAGATACAACATAGTGGATACACAGCTGTAGACACACCATAGTGGATACACAGCTGTAGACACAACATAGTGGATACACAGCCATAGACACAACATAGTGGATACACAGCTGTAGACACAACATAGTGGATACACAGCTGTAGACACAACATAGTGGATACACAGCTGTAGACACAACATAGTGGATACACAGCCGTAGAAACATCATAGTGGATACACAGCCGTAGACACACCATAGTGGATACACAGCCATAGACACAACATAGTGGATACACAGCTGTAGACACACCATAGTGGATACACAGCCATAGACACACCATAGTGGATACACAGCCATAGACACAACATAGTGGATACACAGCCATAGACACAACATAGTGGATACACAGCCATAGACACAACATAGTGGATACACAGCTGTAGACACAACATAGTGGATACACAGCTGTAGACACAACATAGTGGATACACAGCCATAGACACACCATAGTGGATACACAGCTGTAGACACAACATAGTGGATACACAGCTGTAGACACAACATAGTGGATACACAGCCATAGACACAACATAGTGGATACACAGCCATAGACACACCATATTGGATACACAGCCATAGACACACCATAGTGGATACACAGCCATAGACACACCATAGTGGATACACAGCCATAGACACACCATATTGGATACACAGCTGTAGACACAACATAGTGGATACACAGCTGTAGACACAACATAGTGGATACACAGCTGTAGACACAACATAGTGGATACACAGCCATAGACACAACATAGTGGATACACAGCCATAGACACACCATATTGGATACACAGCCATAGACACACCATAGTGGATACACAGCCATAGACACACCATAGTGGATACACAGCCGTAGACACATCATAGAGGATACACAGCCGTAGACACAGCCATAGACACACCTTAGTGGATAACAGCCGTAGACACACCATAGTGGATACACAGCCGTAGACACAACATAGTGGATACACAGCTGTAGACACACCATAGTGGATACACAGCCATAGACACAACATAGTGGATACACAGCTGTAGACACACCATAGTGGATACACAGCCATAGACACACCATAGTGGATACACAGCCATAGACACACCATAGTGGATACACAGCCATAGACACAACATAGTGGATACACAGCCATAGACACAACATAGTGGATACACAGCTGTAGACACAACATAGTGGATACACAGCCATAGACACACCATAGTGGATACACAGCTGTAGACACAACATAGTGGATACACAGCTGTAGACACAACATAGTGGATACACAGCCATAGACACAACATAGTGGATACACAGCCATAGACACACCATATTGGATACACAGCCATAGACACACCATAGTGGATACACAGCCATAGACACACCATAGTGGATACACAGCCATAGACACACCATATTGGATACACAGCTGTAGACACAACATAGTGGATACACAGCTGTAGACACAACATAGTGGATACACAGCTGTAGACACAACATAGTGGATACACAGCCATAGACACAACATAGTGGATACACAGCCATAGACACACCATATTGGATACACAGCCATAGACACACCATAGTGGATACACAGCCATAGACACACCATAGTGGATACACAGCCGTAGACACATCATAGAGGATACACAGCCGTAGACACAGCCATAGACACACCATAGTGGATAACAGCCGTAGACACACCATAGTGGATACACAGCCGTAGACACAACATAGTGGATACACAGCCATAGACACAGCCATAGACACACCATAGTGGATACACAGCCGTAGACACATCATAGTGGATACACAGCCGTAGACACAACATAGTGGATACACAGCCCTAGACACATCATAGTGGATACACAGCCATAGACACAGCCATAGACACACCATAGTGGATACACAGCCGTAGACACAACATAGTGGATACACAGCCATAGACACAACATAGTGGATACACAGCTGTAGACACAACATAGTGGATACACAGCCATAGACACACCATAGTGGATACACAGCTGTAGACACAACATAGTGGATACACAGCTGTAGACACAACATAGTGGATACACAGCCATAGACACAACATAGTGGATACACAGCCATAGACACACCATATTGGATACACAGCCATAGACACACCATAGTGGATACACAGCCATAGACACACCATAGTGGATACACAGCCATAGACACACCATATTGGATACACAGCTGTAGACACAACATAGTGGATACACAGCTGTAGACACAACATAGTGGATACACAGCCATAGACACAACATAGTGGATACACAGCCATAGACACACCATATTGGATACACAGCCATAGACACACCATAGTGGATACACAGCCATAGACACACCATAGTGGATACACAGCCGTAGACACATCATAGAGGATACACAGCCGTAGACACAGCCATAGACACACCATAGTGGATAACAGCCGTAGACACACCATAGTGGATACACAGCCGTAGACACAACATAGTGGATACACAGCCATAGACACAGCCATAGACACACCATAGTGGATACACAGCCGTAGACACATCATAGTGGATACACAGCCGTAGACACAACATAGTGGATACACAGCCCTAGACACATCATAGTGGATACACAGCCATAGACACACCATAGTGGATACACAGCCGTAGACACAACATAGTGGATACACAGCCATGGACACACCATAGTGGATACCCCAATACATAGGCGAATTTTGCAATTCATGGACAACTCCCCTTGTGATTACAAGTGGGGGTGGTATATTTATCATTTAAGAATGTCCGGCGCTCCCCCCCCCCACCTCAGGGGCAGTCACCACCTTCCAGCTGCAGTTTTAATGCTCTGTGTTTATTAAGTTCTAGTGTGTAAAATCTGGGTCCACTGTTATGTCATGTGTTAAGTAAGAGATACCCACATCTCTGTACATAAGCTGCTTAGGCAGCTACTGGAGCATGTCCCTGCTTCTCCTGGCACTGGGAGCCATTGGGGCGTATCATACATGGGGGGGGGGGGGGGTTATACAACAGAGTTAGCAAGCTTACCTCAGTGCCATGATAGGGTTCTGGGCTATGTCATAGAGTTAGCAAGCTTACCTCAGGGCCATGATAGGGTTCTGGGCTATGTCATAGAGTTAGCAAGCTTACCTCAGGGCCATGACAGGGTTCTGGGCTATGTCATAGAGTTAGCAAGCTTATCTCAGGGCCATGATAGGGTTCTGGGCTATGTCATACACAAGAGTTAGCAAGCTTACCTCAGGGCCATGATAGGGTTCTGGGCTATGTCATAGAGTTAGCAAGCTTACCTCAGGGCCATGATAGGGTTCTGGGCTATGCCATACACAAGAGTTAGCAAGCTTACCTCAGGGCCATGATAGGGTTCTGGGCTATGTCATAGAGTTAGCAAGCTTACCTCAGGGCCATGATAGGGTTCTGGGCTATGTCATAGAGTTAGCAAGCTTACCTCAGGGCCATGATAGGGTTCTGGGCTATGTCATAGAGTTAGCAAGCTTACCTCAGGGCCATGATAGGGTTCTGGGCTATGTCATAGAGTTAGCAAGCTCAGGGCCATGATAGGGTTCTGGGCTATGTCATAGAGTTAGCAAGCTTACCTCAGGGCCATGATAGGGTTCTGGGCTATGTCATAGAGTTAGCAAGCTGGGCTATGACATACACAAGAGTTAGCAAGCTCAGGGCCATGATAGGGTTCTGGGCTATGTCATACACAAGAGTTAGCAAGCTTACCTCAGGGCCATGATAGGGTTCTGGGCTATGTCATAGAGTTAGCAAGCTTACCTCAGGGCCATGATAGGGTTCTGGGCTATGTCATACACAAGAGTTAGCAAGCTTACCTCAGGGCCATGATAGGGTTCTGGGCTATGTCATAGAGTTAGCAAGCTTACCTCAGGGCCATGATAGGGTTCTGGGCTATGTCATAGAGTTAGCAAGCTTACCTCAGGGCCATGATAGGGTTCTGGGCTATGTCATAGAGTTAGCAAGCTTACCTCAGGGCCATGGTAGGGTTCTGGGCTATGTCATACACAAGAGTTAGCAAGCTTACCTCAGGGCCATGATAGGGTTTCCCATTGACAATCTCAGGAGATGCGTAGAGAGGGCTGCCACAGAATGTCTTTAAGGTACTATTTAGACTGTAGTAGTTTGACAGACCAAAGTCAGCAATCTGGGGAACAAACACGGCGAGGCTATCCATCAAACAGATGTTTGTAGTTGTACTTAATATAGCATCATAATATCTAACAATCAATCTCCAGCTAAGGCTCTACAACATTTCCTTAGCTTACCTTGACATTGCCCTCATCATCCAGTATAATGTTCTCTAGCTTCAAATCTCTGTGCACAATACCATTCTAACGAAGGAATAAGGGTAGACAATATTAGCATTTCATGCACAAGCTGTGGGTTGTCAGACTATAGAGAAACCAACAGTGCCGCACATTCTCCAATATAAATCACTGATCAGTTCTTTAGCTTTAACAGAACTACTGTTGGTCAGACATTGTTACCCTATGTCCCCTATCAATGTTGGTCAGACATTGTTACCCTATGTCCCCTATCAATGTTGGTCAGACATTGTTACCCTATGTCCCCTATCAATGTTGGTCAGACATTGTTACCCTATGTCCCCTATCAATGTTGGTCAGACATTGTTACCCTATGTCCCCTATCAATGTTGGTCAGACATTGTTACCCTATGTCCCCTATCAATGTTGGTCAGACATTGTTACCCTATGTCCCCTGTCACCATTGGTCAGATACCCCTGGTCAGATACCATAAGCCTGTCCTAGTTGCCCACGGGACTGCTCTTGTTCCACAAAGACCGCCCAGCAACTGATCTAATGAAGGATGGAAATAACAAGCGTACCTGGTGGCAGTAGTGTATGGCCGAGACGATTTGACGAAAGATCCGCCTTGCTTCCCGCTCATTCAACTTCCCCATTTTGTTGAGGTAGTCGTAGAGCTCTCCCCCTTGAGCGTAGTCCATCACCAAGACAATTTTATCTTTCTTCTCAAACACTAAGGATGAAAGCAACAATAAACATAAGATAACCAGTGATTAAAGCTAACCACCCACCCAGTCAAATCTAGTAATCAGTACAGAATTCTTGAATCAACGAGTTATTGATTTTCTCTGACCCCAGCAGATGCTGTGTCAAGCTCATCAGCTCACACTTGGAGCTGGGTCACATTAGCCAAACAGGTGAACCCAAGTAGAGGTAATCTCAAGTAGAGGTGATCTTAAGTAGAGGTAAACCCAAGCAGAGGTAATTCAAGTAGAGGTGAACCCAAGCAGAGGTAATTCAAGTAGAGGTGAACCCAAGCAGAGGTAATTCAAGTAGAGGTGATCTTAAGTAGAGGTGAACCCAAGCAGAGGTAATTCAAGTAGAGGTGAAACCAAGCAGAGGTAATTCAAGTAGAGGTGAAACCAAGCAGAGGTAAACCCAAGCAGAGGTGAACCCAAGTAGAGGTGAACCCAAGTAGAGGTGAACCCAAGTAGAGGTGAACCCAAGTAGAGGTAATCTCAAGTAGAGGTGAACCCAAGCAGAGGTAATTCAAGTAGAGGTGAAACCAAGCAGAGGTAATTCAAGTAGAGGTGAAACCAAGCAGAGGTAATTCAAGTAGAGGTGAAACCAAGCAGAGGTAATTCAAGTAGAGGTAATTCAAGCAGAGGTGATTCAAGTAGAGATAATTCAAGCAGAGGTAATTCAAGCAGAGGTAATTCAAGCAGAGGTGATTCAAGTAGAGGTAATTCAAGCAGAGGTAATCTCAAGTAGAGGTGAAACCAAGCTGAGGTAATTCAAGTAGAGGCAAACCCAAGCAGAGGTGATTCAAGTAGAGGTAAAAACAGAGGTAATCTCAAGTAGAGGTAAACCCAAGCAGAGGTAATTCAAGTAGAGGTGAAACCAATCAAATCTAAGCAGAGAGTAAAGCCGAGAGACCTCTCTTAGTATCACTGGTTAATATATAGGAAACTTGAGTCCTTGTCTACGCGATTTATCACTGGTTAATATATAGGAAACTTGAGTCCTTGTCTACGCGATTTATCACTGGTTAATATATAGGAAACTTGAGTCCTTGTCTACGCGATTTATTCTTAGTATCACTGGTTAATATATACGAAACTTGAGTCCTTGTCTACGCGATTTATCACTGGTTAATATATAGGAAACTTGAGTCCTTGTCTAGGCGATTTATTTCAAGATTTATTGATAAAAGTCAAGCACAGACCATGATACGTTGACAAGAGTAAGGAGCCATCAATCATATGTTTAGTGCAGTCATATTGTGTTGGTGGGGAGAACAGACCCACGTGGTCATATTGTGGTGGTGGGGAGAACAGACCCACGTGGTCATATTGTGTTGGGTGGGGAGAACAGACCCACGTGGTCATATTGTGTTGGGTGGGGAGAACAGACCCACGTGGTCATATTGTGTTGGTGGGGAGAACAGACCCACGTGGTCATATTGTGGTGGTGGGGAGAACAGACCCACGTGGTCATGTTGTGGTGGTGGGGAGAACATGTGTTGGTGGGGAGAACAGACCCACGTGGTCATGTTGTGGTGGTGGGGAGAACATAACAGGGACCAACTTTTATGGTAGTTTTGACCCTTTTGCTGCACAGTTGTTATAAACACTGTTGGACAAGATCGTAAGGTAGTCAGGGGTGGTTCAGTATGTCAAGTAGGGAGAGATCCATTAGATCTAAGCAGAGAGATGAAGGCTGTCTGCTGTCTAGTTGAATCAAACAAGTGAATGATTTATTGACTAAGTCAAACATTCCTGGAATGTCTCGGATCGATGACCACATACAAGCCATTCTGAATTAGACCGGTTTCGTACAATGTGCAACACGACAACGCTACATTTATTACATAAGGAACAATTTGCACCAATAGAATACATGGCTAGCCGGTAGCAGGCTAGGCTATCTGGCCGTGTTAGTTGGCGTGGATCATACCGAGCGACACAGAAACGGGTAGCTGATACTCATTACATCACAGAAACGGGTATAGTATAAGCAGCTATAAACTAAAAGTAAATAAAAATAATTTTTTTTTAGGGTCAGTGTCATTTATCTTAACTCACTTTTTTTAGCCCTCACCACAATCTTGACCTTAACTCTGCCAATAGCCATGACCTTAACTCTGCCAATAGCCATGACCTTAACCCTGCCAAAACCCGTGACCTTAACCCTGCCTACAGCCGTGACCTTAACCCTGCCAATAGCCGTGACCTTAACCCTGCCAATAGCCGTGATCCTAACGCTAAATGTGATTGCGGCCAGATGTAGCTTGATATAACTTTGATTTGCAAAAATATTTGTACCCTAAAAACTTTAAATTTAAAACAGTTTTATTTAGACGTGGTTTACAACTACCAACATTTGACTTGATAGACTGAAACATTTGATTGGTTGGAGGACAGTCACACAAGATACAGACAACATTAGTGTAGTGGACTCCACCGTGACAGAGATCGAGATACTACAGAAATCAAGTGGGCTGCTGACCACTAAAGAAAGGGCAAGGCTATTGATTGGCTGCTGACCACTGAAGGGCCAAGCTATTGACTGGCTGCTGACCACTGAAGAAAGGGCAAGCTATTGACTGGCCACTGACCACTGAAGAAAGGGCCAAGTTATTGACTGGCTGCTGACCACTGAAGGGCCAGGCTATTGACTGGCTGCTGACGGGCCAAGTTATTGACTAGCTGCTGACCACTGAAGAAAGGGCCAAGCTATTGACTGGCTGCTGACCACTGAAGAAAGGGCCAAGCTATTGACTGGCTGCTGACCACTGAAGAAAGGGCCAGGCTATTGACTGGCTGCTGACCCCTGAAGGGCCAGGCTATTGACTGGCTGCTGACCACTGAAGACAGGACCAGGCTATTGACTGGCCGCTGACCACTGTAGGGCCAAGCTATTGACTGGCCAATGACCACTGAAGGGCCAGGCTATTGACTGGCTGCTGACCACTGAAGGGCCAAGCTATTGACTGGCTGCTGACCACTGAAGAAAGGGCCAAGCTATTGACTGGCTGCTGACCACTGAAGAAAGGGCCAGGCTATTGACTGGCCGCTGACCACTGAAGGGCCAAGCTATTGACTGGCTGCTGACCACTGAAGAAAGGGCCAGGCTATTGACTGGCTGCTGACCACTGAAGGGCCAAGCTATTGACTGGCCACCGACCACTGAAGAAAGGGCCAAGCTATTGACTGGCTGCTGACCACTGTAGGGCCAAGCTATTGACTGGCTGCTGACCGCTGAAGAAAAGGCAGGCTATTGAGTTGCCCTAAAAATAGTACATCAATGTGCACCGCAGAACCTTGAGAAAACACGAACCCGAGAATGTCTCAAGTCAAAACACACGTCCTCTCTAATTCTTTCACTTGTTTAAGACGTCATTGATAGTCACTCGCCAATCTTCTTTCATCTACTTCACAGACTCTTGCCATCAGACATCATTGGGTTAGAGCTGGAAAATCAGTAACCAGTGCCAAGACATCAGACAGCTTGAGGCATGCCGACACTGTGTGTGTGTCTCAGACTTAAGTATTTCTGCTCTTACAAGTGTGTGTATCTCAGACTTAAGTATTTCTGCTTTTACAAGTGTGCGTGTGTATCTCAGACTAAAGTATTTCTGCTCTTACAAGTGTGCGTGTGTATCTCAGACTAAAGTATTTCTGCTCTTACAAGTGTGCGTGTGTATCTCAGACTAAAGTATTTCTGCTCTTACAAGTGTGCGTGTGTGTCTCAGACTCAAGTATTTCTGCTCTTACAAGTGTGCTGTGTATCTCAGACTAAAGTATTTCTGCTCTTACAAGTGTGCGTGTGTATCTCAGACTAAAGTATTTCTGCTCTTACAAGTGTGCGTGTGTATCTCAGACTAAAGTATTTCTGCTCTTACAAGTGTGCGTGTGTGTCTCAGACTCAAGTATTTCTGCTCTTACAAGTGTGCTGTGTATCTCAGACTAAAGTATTTCTGCTCTTACAAGTGTGCGTGTGTATCTCAGACTAAAGTATTTCTGCTCTTACAAGTGTGCGTGTGTATCTCAGACTAAAGTATTTCTGCTCTTACAAGTGTGCGTGTTTATCTCAGACTAAAGTATTTCTGCTCTTACAAGTGTGCGTGTGTATCTCAGACTCAAGTATTTCTGCTCTTACAAGTGTGCGTGTGTATCTCAGACTAAAGTATTTCTGCTCTTACAAGTGTGCGTGTGTATCTCAGACTAAAGTATTTCTGCTCTTACAAGTGTGCGTGTGTGTCTCAGACTCAAGTATTTCTGCTCTTACAAGTGTGCTGTGTATCTCAGACTAAAGTATTTCTGCTCTTACAAGTGTGCGTGTGTATCTCAGACTAAAGTATTTCTGCTCTTACAAGTGTGCGTGTGTATCTCAGACTAAAGTATTTCTGCTCTTACAAGTGTGCGTGTGTATCTCAGACTAAAGTATTTCTGCTCTTACAAGTGTGCGTGTGTATCTCAGACTCAAGTATTTCTGCTCTTACAAGTGTGCGTGTGTGTCTCAGACTAAAGTATTTCTGCTCTTACAAGTGTGCGTGTGTGTCTCAGACTAAAGTATTTCTGCTCTTACAAGTGTGCGTGTGTATCTCAGACTAAAGTATTTCTGCTCTTACAAGTGTGCGTGTGTGTCTCAGACTAAAGTATTTCTGCTCTTACAAGTGTGCGTGTGTGTCTCAGACTCAAGTATTTCTGCTCTTACAAGTGTGCGTGTGTGTCTCAGACTCAAGTATTTCTGCTCTTACAAGTGTGCGTGTGTGTCTCAGACTAAAGTATTTCTGCTCTTACAAGTGTGCGTGTGTATCTCAGACTAAAGTATTTCTGCTCTTACAAGTGTGCGTGTGTATCTCAGACTAAAGTATTTCTGCTCTTACAAGTGTGCGTGTGTATCTCAGACTCAAGTATTTCTGCTCTTACAAGTGTGCGTGTGTATCTCAGACTAAAGTATTTCTGCTCTTACAAGTGTGCGTGTGTATCTCAGACTCAAGTATTTCTGCTCTTACAAGTGTGCGTGTGTATCTCAGACTAAAGTATTTCTGCTCTTACAAGTGTGCGTGTGTATCTCTGACTAAAGTATTTCTGCTCTTACAAGTGTGCGTGTGTGTCTCAGACTCAAGTATTTCTGCTCTTACAAGTGTGCGTGTGTATCTCAGACTAAAGTATTTCTGCTCTTACAAGTGTGCGTGTGTATCTCAGACTAAAGTATTTCTGCTCTTACAAGTGTGCGTGTGTATCTCAGACTCAAGTATTTCTGCTTTTACAAGTGTGCGTGTGTATCTCAGACTAAAGTATTTCTGCTCTTACAAGTGTGCGTGTGTATCTCAGACTCAAGTATTTCTGCTCTTACAAGTGTGCGTGTGTATCTCAGACTAAAGTATTTCTGCTCTTACAAGTGTGCGTGTGTATCTCAGACTCAAGTATTTCTGCTCTTACAAGTGTGCGTGTGTATCTCAGACTAAAGTATTTCTGCTCTTACAAGTGTGCGTGTGTATCTCTGACTAAAGTATTTCTGCTCTTACAAGTGTGCGTGTGTGTCTCAGACTCAAGTATTTCTGCTCTTACAAGTGTGCGTGTGTATCTCAGACTAAAGTATTTCTGCTCTTACAAGTGTGCGTGTGTATCTCAGACTAAAGTATTTCTGCTCTTACAAGTGTGCGTGTGTATCTCAGACTCAAGTATTTCTGCTTTTACAAGTGTGCGTGTGTATCTCAGACTAAAGTATTTCTGCTCTTACAAGTGTGCGTGTGTATCTCAGACTCAAGTATTTCTGCTTTTACAAGTGTGCGTGTGTATCTCAGACTCAAGTATTTCTGCTGTTACAAGTGTGCGTGTGTATCTCAGACTCAAGTATTTCTGCTTTTACAAGTGTGCGTGTGTATCTCAGACTAAAGTATTTCTGCTCCCACAACTAGCCCACGCACCACGGATCTGCCACAAGCTGTAACATCTAGACAGATAGGGTGAGACTGTTTTATAGATACTTGCACAAGCTGTAACATCTAGACAGATAGGGTGAGACTGGTTTAGAGATACTTGCACAAGCTGTAACATCTAGACAGATAGGGTGAGACTGGTTTAGAGATACTTGCACAAGCTGTAACATCTAGACAGATAGGGTGAGACTGGTTTAGAGATACTTGTACGAAGAGAGCCGCTGGTAGTTGTTTGCTCCCCTAATGTTACATACAGCTGGCGAGGAGTTGAGAACAATGCGTCTCCTTCACTGCTCAGCCTTTCATCAAGCGGAAGCAACTGACAAATGGCCTGCCCCGTGGAACCTGACTTAACCAGACGCCACACAACAACGTCCGCCTCCCACCTGACTTAACCAGATGCCACACAACAACGTCCGCCTCCCACCTGACTTAACCAGATGCCACACAACGTCCGCCTCCCACCTGACTTAACCAGATGCAACACAACAACGTCCGCCTCCCACCTGACTTAACCAGATGCCACACAACGTCCGCCTCCCACCTGACTTAACCAGATGCCACACAACAACGTCCGCCTCCCACCAGACTTAACCAGACGCCACACAACAACTTAACCAGACGCCACACAACAACGTCCGCCTCCCACCTGACTTAACCAGCAGCAGATCCGGTGGGAGGACACCAACTGACCTGTTGGTGACTCATCAAGTGAGGCTCACATGCGGTTTACGAGTCATATCCTGTCCCGCTATTTGTTTACAACATTAATCAGCTGCCTGTGTTTTTAGTATCCAGACCCACTACAAACAAGCGATTGGTCGCGTCCACCAGAAGACTACATTTAATTAGACGTCAGGCTACTCAACAAGGTATATCCTTCACATTGTGGAGGTATAGGTTGGTTGTCATGAATGGTGTCCATATTAAGAGAGGTAATTTAAACACTAGCTTAATGTCAACATACAGACTGTAAACACTAGACACATGACAACTTACACCGACCGTAAAATTAGCCAAATGACAAATTACAAAGACCGTAAACACTAGCCAAATGACGACGTACAGACTATGATCACTAGCCAAATGCCAACAATCAGAGTGTAGTGTAAACAATGGCCAAATGTGAACATACACCACTAGCTTAATGCCGACAAACCCCTCCTATTCCATGCTTGATTTAAGGTAAAAAAAAACCTACCATACTTAGCTGAGGTGGAGGCCAAGGGGGTTGTGGCAATTCTAAGCGATATTAACAAAGGAATGTGCCTGGTATGCTGAGTTAATATTCTGGGTATGTGATCTAATTAACGGGATACAGATATCGGCGCTAGGCCGCCCAATCAACACGCCACATCATAACGACAAGTCGATCGATTTGTTGCATGTATGCACTTTTCTATGTATATATATAATTTTTAAAACTTGTCTCATTAAACATTGTAGGTAGTTTTGTATCAGGTTTTAAAATAAAAAGACCAGCGTAAGACATGTCTGTTTACAAATGTAACGCATCGAAAGTTTTTCTGTCCTTGATGGATTGTTGTTTCTTGAAACCTGTTAAGATATAGAGCGACATGGCCGGCCTATTTTGGGTTGTAAGCCGGCAAGAAATAAAGCTAGTGATAATACGGCGATTGTCAGGAGGAAAGCCATCCCATGTGTTAAGTGTAGAGGATCATCGTCCAGCTGATAGACCGGCCGACCCCAGGAGCTGGCTGGACATCGCCTAAACCAACATTGGCATTCGTCAGCCAAGCGGATAAAACAGTGCAAACATGCTTCGTGGCTTCCGTTTGATTGGGACCTGGCGGAACATGGAGTGGCCACTCTA
Organism: Physella acuta; assembly: GCF_028476545.2. Classification (NCBI taxonomy): domain Eukaryota; kingdom Metazoa; phylum Mollusca; class Gastropoda; family Physidae; genus Physella; species Physella acuta. The sequence continues at coordinate 858,491 of NW_026731723.1, read as the reverse complement.
ATGCTCGCTGGATGCCCAAAGTAGCGCACACAGACTGGTGTGGGGCGCAGTCGGCGCTGGGGGTGGTCGTGGCCCGGTATAGGCCTTGGTTGTCAAGGGAGACGGTTGTCATACACACGGCTATGAAGGAAATGGTTGTCATACACACGGCTATGAAGGAAATGGTTGTCATACACACGGCTATGAAGAAAATGGTTGTCATACACACAGCTATGAAGGAAATGGTTGTCATACACACGGCTATGAAGGAAATGGTTGTCATACACACGGCTATGAAGGAAACGGTTGTCATACACACGGCTATGAAGGAAATGGTTGTCATACACACAGCTATGAAGGAAATGGTTGTCATACACACAGCTATGAAGGAAATGGTTGTCATACACACGGCTATGAAGGAAATGGTTGTCATACACACGGCTATGAAGGAAATGGTTGTCAAACACACGGCTATGAAGGAAATGTTGTCAAACACACGGCTATGAAGGAAATGGTTGCAACCAAAACTGTCAAGGGAGATGGTTGTCATACACACGGCTATGAAGGAAATGGTTGTCAAACACACGGCTATGAAGGAAATGGTTGTCAAACACACGGCTATGAAGGAAATGGTTGCAACCAAAACTGTCAAGGGAGATGGTTGTCACATACACGGCTATGAAGGAAATGGTTGTCATACACACAGCTATGAAGGAAATGATTGTCATACACACGGCTATGAAGGAAATGGTTGCAACCAAAACTGTCAATGGAAATGGTTGGATTAAAGCACAGAAAAAACAACAACCCAAAAATGACAACATATCGTTGTTATAAAGTTAGCTTTAAACAAGGCATATGTTCAAACCATCTGTTGCATAGATGTATTGATTGACGTGTACGCTACAGGCCATGGTAGACATAAAGCTGATTCAGATAGTCTAGCCCCACTGTGGATAGTGAACTGACAAATGACCTGTCCTACACGCGATCAAATCAACCATGTACTATAAACTCCCAACCCAACTGATGTTTGTATATTGGACTGCATGGATAAAACGACGAGCGTGTGGTGCTGGGCACGGTTACCCTGACAACAGAGACGCCATAATGACGCCATAGTGATGGCTAATGACGTGCGTCTGACACCAGTAGAGAACAGGCTGTGTATCGGGATCAAGTCAAACAACGGGTGGTTCTACAGGTGGGCCATGTCCGGTGGGCCGTGTCCGGTGGTCCTACAGGTGGGCCGTGTCCGGTGGTCCTACATGTGGGCCGTGTCCGGTGGTCCTACAGGTGGGCCGTGTCCGGTGGTCCTACAGGTGGGCCGTGTCCGGTGGTCCTACATGTGGGCCGTGTCCGGTGGTCCTACAGGTGGGCCATGTCCGGTGGTCCTACAGGTGGGCCATGTCCGGTGGTCCTACAGGTGGGCCGTGTCCGGTGGTCCTACATGTGGGCCGTGTCCGGTGGTCCTACATGTGGGCCGTGTCCGGTGGTCCTACATGTGGGCCGTGTCCGGTGGTCCTACATGTGGGCCGTGTCCGGTGGTCCTACAGGTGGGCCATGTCCGGTGGTCCTACAGGTGGGCCGTGTCCGGTGGTCCTACAGGTGGGCCGTGTCCGGTGGTCCTACATGTGGGCCGTGTCCGGTGGTCCTACAGGTGGGCCGTGTCCGGTGGTCCTACAGGTGGGCCGTGTCCGGTGGTCCTACATGTGGGCCGTGTCCGGTGGTCCTACAGGTGGGCCATGTCCGGTGGTCCTACAGGTGGGCCGTGTCCGGTGGTCCTACAGGTGGGCCGTGTCCGGTGGTCCTACATGTGGGCCGTGTCCGGTGGTCCTACATGTGGGCCGTGTCCGGTGGTCCTACATGTGGGCCGTGTCCGGTGGTCCTACATGTGGGCCGTGTCCGGTGGTCCTACAGGTGGGCCATGTCCGGTGGTCCTACAGGTGGGCCGTGTCCGGTGGTCCTACAGGTGGGCCGTGTCCGGTGGTCCTACAGGTGGGCCGTGTCCGGTGGTCCTACAGGTGGGCCGTGTCCGGTGGTCCTACATGTGGGCCGTGTCCGGTGGTCCTACATGTGGGCCGTGTCCGGTGGTCCTACAGGTGGGCCGTGTCCGGTGGTCCTACAGGTGGCCCCAGTCAAACAAAGGGTGGTCCTACATGTGGGCCGTGTCCGGTGGTCCTACAGGTGGGCCGTGTCCGGTGGTCCTACAGGTGGGCCGTGTCCGGTGGTCCTACAGGTGGGCCGTGTCCGGTGGTCATACAGGTGGCCCCAGTCAAACAAAGGGTGGTCCTACATGTGGGCCGTGTCCGGTGGTCCTACAGGTGGGCCGTGTCCGGTGGTCCTACATGTGGGCCGTGTCCGGTGGTCCTACAGGTGGGCCGTGTCCGGTGGTCCTACATGTGGGCCGTGTCCGGTGGTCCTACATGTGGGCCGTGTCCGGTGGTCCTACATGTGGGCCGTGTCCGGTGGTCCTACATGTGGGCCGTGTCCGGTGGTCCTACAGGTGGGCCGTGTCCGGTGGTCCTACAGGTGGCCCCAGTCAAACAAAGGGTGGTCCTACATGTGGGCCGTGTCCGGTGGTCCTACAGGTGGGCCGTGTCCGGTGGTCCTACAGGTGGGCCGTGTCCGGTGGTCCTACAGGTGGGCCGTGTCCGGTGGTCATACAGGTGGGCCGTGTCCGGTGGTCCTACAGGTGGGCCGTGTCCGGTGGTCCTACAGGTGGCCCCAGTCAAACAACGGGTGGTCCTACAGGTGGCCCCAGTTAAATGTGCGCTGTTAGACCAACCACCGGGGTACCTGCGATCGTATCATGAAGAAAGACATCGACTTTTCTTTGCAATCTTGAACAATCCATCAAGTTCAATGCTTATGGCGGTATCTAAAGATCTGCATCAACTTTCCAAAAGCCTGGTCTGAAGCAAACAACTTGTCAATGTGAAGCCGAGGTGTTCACTCTAAGAGCTTGCACCGAAAACATCGTCCCTTGTACAGATAACGGCCATGCGTTTAAGATCAACAAAACAGCAGATTAGGGTCTCAACACTGCCAGTAACAAGATTGGAAGCGGTAGAGATGCCGTTTATGAACGCTGATAAGATGCAATGCCGGTCGATAAGATGCAATGCCGGTCGATAAGATGCAATGCCGGTCGATAAGATGCAATGCTGATGCAAACATACTGTTTTGATTTTATCACTAGAGAAATCTGATCAATCGTAAAATGTTCATCAACTAGTGGACGGTTCCATAGAAAACAATAAAGTCGACATAAAATAAGGCCCTTGCCACACTCAAATCTAACACGACTACACAAGCACAAGGTGAAACCATGAAAAGGGTTCAAGTCAGCCTTTGTTAGAGGGCCTTATCTTGACAATATAATCACAGCCCTAGGGTATCCAGTCAACTTTCAAAAGCCACCTTACTTTTTTGGCAAATAAAAAGGGCATAAACTCATTAATTTTCAGAGGAAACAATTCATATCGGGTTTTTTTTTCAGACAGGGGAAACAAATTTCTGAGATAAAATCTTTATGGACCAGGCAAAGTTCGTCACCGTGGGTTAAAAGTAGAGCTAACATCAACCAGCTAGGCCAGTGAAATGATGACACAGTCACAGCAGAGGTGAGTCAGCGCCAGTTGATGGTGACACATGTCAGGGCCATCTCCACCAACAGGAAAGTTCACTTTTCATATCCCAGTCACCCTAAGGATAAGATCTGTACGTCGTCAGTCTAATCAGCCGATACAACACTGGCTCTATACAACAAGCGCCCAATTCAAGTGATATTTTTAAATCCCAGCCACGTCAGTTGCGAGTAACCTTCACTTGCATTACCGCACATGAACTACACGCGCCCACTGACGCAGCGTGTGTAACAACGTAATGAACTCAACTAGTTGTAAAAATCTTAATGCACCGACAGTTCAGAGCAGAAGGGAAATTCCCCCCCCCCCCCCAAAAAAAAAAAAACAAAAAAAAAAAAAAAAACTGTAAATTCCACGAACTGCCCAACTGAGGTTGTTTTCCCTCTTCCCATTACACAGGTTATCTTGTCTCGACAGGAATCAAGGTCTAGTTGACCAGGACCAGTGTGTCTGGTAGAGCTAAACGTTTCATTTACAAATGTAAAATTCAAGTAACAACTCGAGGTATTGATCCAACCTTTGGGGCACGTCACTGTACAAGGCGTTGATAAGGAGCCTGTCGACCCAGTACCAGTTGTGTTGGCTACAGTGTGGGTCTGTGTGTGTGTGTGTGGGGGGGGGGGGTCACAAGAAATTTATTACAGAGAACAGAGACGAGGTTAAAGAGCCGTCAAGCCTTTTTATTTGTGTTTGTTTTAGTCAAGTGGTGGAAAGCCCTCCCTCCCTGCCCCGCCTCACCTTCACGTATGTTGACGATATGCTTGTGTCGGAGACTAGAAAGAATCTGAATCTCACGCCTGATCCGAACCAGGTCATTTTCGTCTTGAATCTTGGTCTTCTTGATGTACTTGATGGCTACCTGCAACACAAGTACACTTTGTTAAACCTCGTCTACTCACCTCATCAGCAAAGGTAAACAACACTGACCTATGAGGCAACATTTGCTGTTCTACCATTGGACAGCTAGTGCTGGGGAACATGTTATGTTAGCAAGTGCTGTTTGAGGTCAACAAATAGCTATCATTTGATTAGATGCGGACAGTCGGAATTATCTGCATAGAATTCAGACGGTCAAGTGTAAATGACAAAGAGCGATGCACCTAGTCCAAGTCAAATGTTGGACGTCATAAAATTGGTAACAAGTGAATCATAACAGGGCGGACATGTTCTTGAGTGCTAGCACCTGAAGACTGATTTGGTTTGTCTCTTCACCAGACAGCCTTCAGATGAACACGACTTTAACCCTTAAGTGCTAGCACCTGAAGGTGAAGAAAATTATGCCTTCAGATGTAAACAACAGACGACTCAGGTATGCGAGTGTCATCCATTGTAGTACACGGAGATTGTAGTGAATGATTAACCCTGCTCTACTGCGGGTGGTTGGTGGACAAGCACACGGAGATTGTAGTGAATGATTAACCCTGATCTACTGTGGGTGGTTGGTGGACAAGCACACGGAGATTGTAGTGAATGATTAACCCTGCTCTAGCTCTACGGCGGGTGGTTGGTGGACAAGCACACGGAGATTGTAGTGAATGATTAACCCTGATCTACTGTGGGTGGTTGGTGGACAAGCACACGGAGATTGTAGTGAATGATTAACCCTGCTCTACTGTAGGTGGTTGGTGGACAAGCACACGGAGATTGTAGTGAATGATTAACCCTGCTCTACGGCGGGTGGTTGGTGGACAATAGCTGGAGTTTGATTTGTAGAAGGATGACTGATGGATACAGATCGGCGATATACAAGTGGATCCAAAATGGATGAGTAAACGATACATATTAGATGATATATAGGTGGTTATATATTAGATACTATATATGTGGTTACTTATTAGATGATACATAGGTGGATACAGAATGGAGTGTATATAAGCGGATGCAGATTGACGGCGTGTATAAGTGGTTACATATTGGATGATATATTGATGGATACATATTAGATGATATATATGGGTGGATAAATATTGGATGATATATATGGGTAAATACATATTGGATGATATATATGGGCGGATACATATTAAACGATATATATGGGTGAATACATATTGGACGATATATATGGGTGGATACATATTTGACGATATATGGGTGGATACATATTGGACGATATATATGGGTGGACACATATTGGATGATATATGGGTGGATACATATTTGACGATATATGGGTGGATACATATTGGACGATATATATGGGTGGACACATATTGGATGATATATGGGTGGATACATATTGGACGATATATGGGTGAATACATATTGGACGATATATGGGTGGATACATATTGGAGCTTGTATAGATGGAAAAAAGGTAGAGCGTAATGTTGGTCATGTTTAAAAAATGCACATTAGAAGATAACACAGTACGTCTTCTGCTATCGATAAGAATACAGATAGCTCTACACTGTGATCAGCAGGAGCAGATAAAATGTATCGTATGAAATGAATGATACACTTCTAAGAAACTTATCGTCGTTTCAAAAACTTGATAGTAAGAGAACAAAGAACCAGCAGGTGTGAAGTCTCCCCTGACACAAGCCGCCTCTGCCCTCTTGTTAGGAGAGTTAACAGGCTGATCAATGCATTGATTCGTGTGGCAACCAAGTTCCTTTCAATTCGTTCACAAGTTCTTTGTTTGATAACAACATGCAAAGTAAAAATAATTCACAAGCAAAGCGGTCTTTTGTGTGAAAGTGGCCAAAACGTTTTTTGATTAACTGTAACCGTAAGATGAATGTACTAGCACGTTGAATGGAGACATTACACCTTTTAATGCAGTAAGTTCAAACCTTACTTGTCCGTAGGATGAGCTTAGAACAACCGTGCCTACAGTACAGGAGAATAGAGGATGTAAAAATGGGAATCTCTTCGTGAGATCCTAATTACATGTCATTAAATAATTACGGATCTGGAGGTGGAAGCTTATTCGGGATTTCGGGATACGTATTATTTTAATGAGATACTATGCAATAATTTATCAATGGCGTTAATGATACCATTGACCACCTAACGACAGCGATGATTCTATCAGCCCCACGAGAGACCGACACATATAGAGCCTCTACCCGCGACCATCACAAGCAAGGAGAGAGAGTAGGGAATTGGAATCCTTAACATTCCAGCCTTGCCGCGTGTTCCCCATTCATCTCAAGAGTGTTTGCACCTGCTCTACCTGTCAAGGTGATTTAAAAACGAACTAACATTTACAACGTCAATTAAATCTTATTGGTGGGGGCTGTTAAGCAGTTCAACTAAATGCCTACAAAAAAAAAATAGGACTGTACTTGGTAACGTTTCACTTGATGAATGCCTCAGGCCCAGAGTTCCATATTACGTTGCTAGTACACCTCTCTATACAAGCACCATTGACACAGGTCATAATAAATAAAGTACTAGGGCGTCACGAGAAATTTCTTTACTCATGTGTGAGTACATACGTGCACGTGAGTACATATGTACACCAATTTACTCATGTGTACACAAATTTGCATACTCGCATGCCAATATCATGGACATTACATTCTTTTGGTATTTCCAAGGACGGAATTTTTAAAGTTAGTTAGGGTCTAGTGATGAAACTTTGATTATAGAAAGAAAAACCAATCGAAAGGAGCTGATTTAGGCCCTAGTGAACACATTCAAAACCTAACAGCGTATCTATGGCGGTGTGGTGAAGTAATGGTAGGTCGTGTGTAATACATGATCCAATACAGCAGAACTTTAGGGTGGTGTAGTGAACTAATGGTTGGTCGTGTGTAATACATCCAATACAGCAGAACTTTAGGGTGGTGTAGTGAACTAATGGTAGGTCGTGTGTAATACATCCAATACAGCAGAACTTTAGGGTGGTGTAGTGAACTAATGGTAGGTCGTGTGTAATACATCCAATACAGCAGAACTTTAGGGTGGTGTAGTGAACTAATGGTAGGTCGTGTGTAATACACTCAATACAGCAGAACTTTAGGGTGGTGTAGTGAACTAATGGTAGGTCGTGTGTAATACACTCAATACAGCAGAACTTTAGGGTGGTGTAATGAACTAATGGTAGGTCGTGTGTAATACATCCAATACAGCAGAACTTTAGGGTGGTGTAATGAACTAATGGTTGGTCGTGTGTAATACATCCAATACAGCAGAACTTTAGGGTGGTGTAATGAACTAATGGTTGGTCGTGTGTAATACATCCAATACAGCAGAACTTTAGGGTGGTGTAATGAACTAATGGTTGGTCGTGTGTAATACATCCAGTGTGAACTAATGGTTGGTCGTGTGTAATGCACTCAATACAGCAGAACTTTAGGGTGGTGTAATGAACTAATGGTAGGTCGTGTGTAATACATCCAATACAGCAGAACTTTAGGGTGGTGTAATGAACTAATGGTTGGTCGTGTGTAATACATCCAATGCAGCAGAAGGTAACTGTGCGATCATGCGTGAACTCTACAGGCGGCAAGTTCTCGAATCATGTTTCCCATAAAGTGGCACCCTGCTGGTCTGTTGGTGGGCGAGAAGAATGTGCACAACACGCCACGAAGGTCGGGACACAGACATGTATCCTATGTCTGTCTTAGTCATACAGACATTATTTCTCCTAATGGAAATTTACTTTTAATTAAGATTCCTGAGCCGCCTCTTCAGTATTTTTTTCTCGCGCCCCGGTCAAGAGGTATTTAATCTTAGAGTTAGTAACTAAGTGCTTGAACAACCTCTTTACAACAATACAAAAGATTAGCGACACGAGATGAGAGCAACGACTGAGACGGCCGACTAGACCAGGGAACGTGTCTGTGGGCAGACGATGGGTAACACCAGGAATGTACTTCTGGCTGTGTTGGCGGGAAACTAAATCAAACAAAGCTATTCATGCAAGCCAATGCTATTTCTGTCACTGATATTATCACTGCTACGGATCATCTTTAATGACTGTGTAAATACTGAGAACAAATCTTTAATGCAATTTACGCGAAGCTTTAACAGCCGTCGACATGATTTCAATAAAAGTGCATCAAAATAGCGAGACAAACATAGATGGTAGGTGAAACATAAACCATCTGCATGACAGCACAAGTGTCTAGCGCAGCTGTACCATAGATGTACAGCAGCAATCGATAGCTTCCCGTCACACACACGGGTTTGTCAGTTCATAAGCTGGGAATAAAGAGGCGATATGAAAAATAGCCGATTCGTTTTGGAGAAAAGTAAAAAAAAAAAAAAAAAAAAAAAAAAAAAAATCGCGGGCCACTGGGGGGGGGGGGGGGGGGGGGGGGAAGAGAGAATGGAAACCACTTCTGGCACCTGGCAGTCAAGACTTTGTTTCTTCAACAGGCATTATCTTACAGTCTAAAACAATTGGTTCATAGATTACACCATCGAAGAAGCTGCGCTAACTACTCTACAAGCGACCTAATAAAATAAAGACAATGTTTACAAACACGCTACCTACAAGAATGGTTGCTAATGCCCTACATTGAATATCCTCGTTCAACTGCTTTAAATAACTTCGTCACTATATCGATCAATATCAATCTGTTTGACAAGTTTGACTTTTAGTTAGGCCTTAAGGCAGAGACCTGCTAGGTAAACCTAGTGACCGAAATGCTGCTGAATGCACACTGTCCACGGGCTAGATACCTCAATTACTTGACCTTGGCCTTTCACGTTGTGTCTTAATCGCTGAGGTGCCCAAACAAACTATAGCTTAGTGAGTGTCAGCTCTAGAGGCCACAAGCTGTGTGATAGAACAGCTGCTTGTTGGCTACTTGATGGCTTAAGAGTGTCAATGCTAATAAGAAGAAACGCTATATGTAAGGAAGCTTACAACAAACGATGTGTTAGATGTTTAAAACCCAATTCTAATTATGTTTTACAACAAACGATGTGTTAGATGTTTAAAACCCAATTATAATTATGTTTAACTTACAGAATATGCCCCATTCAAGTTATGTTTATCTTCAAGAAGATACAAATTCAAGTTATGTTTAACTTCAAGAAGAAACAAATTCAAGTTATGTTTAACTTCAAGAAGATACAAATTCAAGTTATGTTTAACTTCAAGAAGAAACAAATTCAAGTTATGTTTAACTTCAAGAAGATACAAAGTCAAGTTATGTTTAACTTCAAGAAGATACAAATTCAAGTTATGTTTAACTTCAAGAAGAAACAAATTCAAGTTATGTTTAACTTCAAGAAGATACAAAGTCAAGTTATGTTTAACTTCAAGAAGATACAAATTCAAGTTATGTTTAACTTCAAGAAGAAACAAATTCAAGTTATGTTTAACTTCAAGAAGATACAAAGTCAAGTTATGTTTAACTTCAAGAAGATACAAATTCAAGTTATGTTTAACTTCAAGAAGATACAAATTCAAGTTATGTTTAACTTCAAGAAGATACAAATTCAAGTTATGTTTAACTTCCAGAGCAAAAAAAAATGTTTTCAACAGTCCGATAACAACTGCTCTTTTAGTGTTGACTTTGTAGCGCTCGGCCAAAATAAACGTCCATTGGACGTAGCTAGGAACTGATTAGACAATCGAAAACCTTCACGAGACAGCTAACCCACCAACGTTGAAACTATTTTGAATGAAAACAATGAACCTTTCTATGAAACCATACTACAAGATTCCCTGAAGTCACACACACACGGTGACATTGTGAAGCCCGTGATTATCAGCCTAGGATCTAGATCGCCCAAACAAAAGTTCCGCGTCTATAATTAGACGTATTTTATCTCCGGCCCCCCTCATCATGACTGAGTAGGTTAGTGTCCTCATGTTCCTGTATCTAAGGAATGCAGGCCAGTGTACACACCACTCAGTGCTATAACCGTTCAACATTAAGGGACTCTGACGTTCTATGTTTACTTTCAAGTCCCGCCTAATATTTAGAAATAACTGCCGTGTCCGTTTACAAGAGAGAAGAAATATTATAAAAATAGTTTCTTTCTTCTAACACATTTCAACTTTCCCAGAATAGAGCGACCACAACTGGTCTCGCCACACTGGCACTAGAATAGCATTTTTTAAATTCTTCTTTCTTTGATTGTTGTATGTCCATTTGGGAATGTAGAAGTAGGATGAGCAGTAGTAAATTATCAAGCTATACCGAGTCTACTGACAAGAGTCTAATGGACCTTTATTATTTCATTGGTGACCAAAAGTAAGCAACACGTGTACTAGCGTTAGTGACCTATAATACCATCAATGCTGTTATAACTCAGGTTTTAGCGCGTGCTAATGATACAACGTTATAGCAAGCTAGTGAGATACAAGTAGTTTGAAAAGGTTAAGCTTCAAAGATGAGCTAACTATTGAATGTCATCAAATTTCAAAGGGGTCGTTGATACATGACGTCAACTATGGAGAGGGGTGGGGTCAAACTCAACTAAGTAGGAAGGGTGGAGGGGTTCTAGAATTATTTTTTTTACTTGGATATACTGTATTTATTAAATGAAAAAAAAAATCTGAAACTGAAAGGTTACTGAATAACGTCTGATTTTGATCAGGGGCCTGGCTTTTGTAATGACATGTAAAGGTCGTGGGTCGGAGTAAAAAGAAACTGCGTGGACGTTCCTTGCGGACATTGTAAAAACATGAAAACTATCAAGGTTTGCTGACTGCCATGTGTATGTACTTTAATAGGTCACTGACCTATATGGCATTTATACGCCAGCAAAAAAAAAAAGCTTCAGTATTTTACGGAATGTGCGTGAACCCCATTAGCCAAATACTAAATGGTGTACACAGTATCGTCAAAGGTTTATTCGCTAAGACGAGACAGCTGTTGGAATGAGGGCACCTCTCTAGATAAGACCGAGATTATTGAAGTGTGACGGACGACTAATCATGCATAGCCACGGGCAGGTCTGACTCAAATAATCTACACCTCACACAGGACTCGTGGCTCATTCCATGGGAGACCTTAACCACTACTAGCGGGAGGGCTAAATAGACTAGACTTATCATTTATTTAAAATAAAAAAAAAACAGCATTGCCCGTTCCGTTCCGCCCCCCCCCCCCCTCCACATTTTCCCACCCGATATTAGATTTTAAAAAATCCCAACATAAAGATATCTTGTAAAAGGTCAGCTTGCATCTAGAAAGTGCTGTCAACAGTTGAAAACTCTCACTATAGAGGTGCTCTAATGCTTGACTGACACCATGAACATTCTAATAAACACAACTGATCAAATGAATCCTGGCGTATCACACACCTGACAGCAAGCAGATATAGCCTTATTGTACCACGTTTTTGTAAGCACTTGTTTCTATGCTGCCCTCATATTTCAATCTTAAAAGAAAAGAATCCATACACAAGGTACACATGCCTAAGAGGAATCCACCCCCCCCCCCCCCACTCCAATCGATGAATTATAGTTTTTAAAAAACATGACACTTGTTAAACTGTCCACTGTTTTTTTTAAGTCTTTGTTAGCTGTATGTAGTGTGTGGGACTTGAGAGAAAAACTTGCAGGATCACTTAAAGGAAAAATTAAAAGGTTCACATTAGGAAGAACAGGCAGAAATGGATTTATTGAATAATGAACTGATCTCACTGAAGATAAAAGGTTTACACATCAGGAAGATTTATTGAATAGATTTATTGAATAATGAATTGATCTATTAGGAACATTTGGCCTATCACATTACAGTATCCACTGGATGGTGGAACATATAAAGCTAACATGCCACCTATAACATGTGAATAAAACATGTTCTGCTGTGGTAATACAAGTTAGGGCTTGTGAAACCTACATATCACTATGGTAGTATGGTATAACAAGTGAGAAGAAAAAAGTAGTACAGTTTGGTGTAAAAATTGTATCTTGTCACAATGGAATATATAAAACATGACATTACTTCATTTCCTCATGCAATAAATCACTGAAAGAAACATTGTTATAAAGGCATGATTTGAACTGAAAGTCTACAATATGTTCATGATAAATTCATGGCATGAGAAAAAGATAAAATAATAATAGAAATAATATCTAAAATTCTATTTGAAGTACAATGGGGTGCCCTAGTTAAAGATGTCATACAGGATCAGTATGAGATGGGTAACCACTAGGTTGTCATATAATCAACCAAGTTTCACAACTATGACAGCTCATTCAAATACAACATAGCTCACCAAACAAAAGTCATCTGATAAGATCCAGCTCTAAAAACAAACCCTGAGCCTATTTGACTACATGACAGTGTAGTGTAATGTAGATAAATGGTACTTACATGTTCTCCAGTGCTTTTATCAGCAGCTAGTTTAACTTTTCCATAAGTTCCTTCACCTAAGGTTTTTAACAGCTGAAATCTGTTTTTCAAGTTGTGCCTTTGGTGATGTATCAGTAAGCGATTGTTACTGCAGCCCAAGTGTTTGGAGCTGGTGTGAGTTTTCTCTTGCCCAGAGACAGTTTTACTGGGTGGACCTGGCACCAGGCTCAGGGTTGCTGTGTCGGGATGCCATGAACTGGAGCGAGGTTTTCTCAGTGCTAATTGGTGCTGGTGTGTGGACAACACTTTGGCTGCTTGACGAATCTTGGGCTGAGGTTTACTTGTGACAGGTACTTGTCTTTTCAGTCTCATGTCTCTAAAATCTATGATAGCACTAGACATATTTCTTCTCTTGTCATTAGAAATCAAGTCAATTGTGTCTCCCAATAAATACATCTGAAAAATAAAGTCTTGCCTGATGTAAACCATTCATTTCAAATGAAATATAGGCTACTTAATATAAAAATAAACAGATGTATGTACAAGCATCTTTATTTTTAACTTTCTACTTTTATTTATGTGTTACAAAGCAATGATTGCAGTTAGTTGATGTCCCACTTCTTCACATGGGACCATAATTTGCTGTGAGACCTCAAAAAGACAAACACTGTGCCATAATATGATTTTTTCAAAACATGACTATATAATATTGTACTGTTGTGGTCAAGGATAAGGTGAGAAGTAGAGATTTGCCGGTCAGATCTAGGGTTAAATACATCATAGTGACAGAAAAATATAAAAATTTCTGAGATACAATCTAATCAATTCAACTGATGTTACACTATTTGTACTAGAACCATGTTAAATTTGCTCTTTATTATAAAGCATTTAAATAGGCCAATGTACATGTAAACTTTTTTTCTCAATAGTAACCCACTTTTGTCTTCTAATAACAATGCTAACTGAGGATGGCAAAATGTTCTTTAATTTTTACTTTCGTCTTTTTTTTTTTTTAAATAACTTTAAATGATTCTTATAAACAATATAGTATAGTAAATAATGTTTGCTATTAATCAAGTGATAACTGATATCTGAGCTAGAGCAGATTGTTATACACATCTATCTAGAAAAAAAAAGAGCTATGCGGTTTCTAAAAGTTATTTTAAGAACCACACTTATTAACATATAATTTACCAGTTCAAAATGTTGAATTATTAAATTTTAATGTCTAATATATTAAAACCAACAGCCCATATTATTTTATTTTATTAAAAGGGAATATACTTAATATATAAAAATATCTGAATGTATTGATTTTGATCCTAAAAAAAAGTAAAATTACCCTTTCAAATTTGGTGTCAGTAGGGCAGACAACAAAGTAGAGTTCACCTGTTTCTGTGAACTGTGACTAAGAAGGGGTTTTGTCAAGTGGTCAGTTCTATACTTAACCTTTTCTACTTTTCCTAAGTAGAGTCAGGTACCTATTAAATCTGGGTAGACTCAGGACATACTATAGTCTCCAGTCCTTAACCTGAACAGGTGACTGTTATGGTAGCATTGAATTGGGGTGCTTTTCCATACAACAACACTGACCCATTCACATTTTAACAGATGCATATATTTTTTTATTGATATACCAAGAAAACAAAATATGAACTAAAAAGTTATAATTATTAACAGTAGGCATAATAATAGACCTACATTTTAATAATAATAAATAATTCAATCATTATTAAGCCTAATATATTCATAAGACCTAGATTATAGTTAGTAATTAGCTTAGGCCATAATCCAATATATTAATAATGTAGCCTATCAACATACTATTAAGAAGTATTAAGACTATAACTATACACACCCAAAAAAAAAGGATAAAATAAAATATTTTGGCTAATAAATAGGGTACATAGTGTAGCTAGAATCTAGGTCTACATCATACATATGTAGTTTAGGCCTATATCATACATCTAGGACTGTTGATAATTTTTAAAAACCTTGAAGTAAATATATATAATATTAATTTATTTAATTGATTTACTAACAGGTCAATAGGACTAATTTAAAAAATTTTAATGTCCTATTTACTATTTTATATAGATTCTAGGACTAGAACCAAAATATGTATTTAGTTTTTTTGATTGGTCACAGTCTTTATAATAATGCCTATTGAGTTATTGTATTATTAGGCCTAGGCCTAAATGTAATACAAAATGATTAAAAACCTATTAGGCCTATTAAATTATTATTTTTTAGAATAGGCCCTAATTAAATCTATATCTAGGGCTTAAAGGCCATATGTGATATTGATATTGCCTAATAATAATATATTAGGCCTAGGGCCTAAATAAATATTTTATTGGTAATAATTTAATAAAGCCGAGCATTTAGAATATTTTTGCCTATATTAGATACAATACTATTAATACTAATAGAACTCTAGATCTAATCTAGATACTCGAGATAGGATTAGATCTCTGATCTGGATTCTAGATTTAGTCTAGTCTAAGAAGATAAGAAATCTAGATCTAGATCTATCAAGTTTATTACTTATTTAATACCATAGTATTAAGTCTTAATAAGTTAGTATTAAAAGTAGTTAATCTATCTAGTTTTGAGTACTAGCCTGGCCTAGTCTAGCTTGAGTCTAGAGTACTCTAGAGACCTAGACGAGGCATTTGTCAAATTTCCTATTTTTCTAGTCTATATCCTGCTGGAATCATGAAAATAAGTGACTAAGATATCCGAAGCGCTTTCACAACAAACACACATAATTATAAACTACATCATGGCCGTTACTAGACTGGATCTACTCCTAAAGTACAGTTACAGTCACATTTTAGGGCGGAGCCAAACTATCTCTACGGACTCCACTCTTTCTCTATTTTCGCCGCTTGGCGGACGATCAATCAGCTGCTACGATCGTGATGTCATGGGCCGAACAACATAAAAACAAAAAATAAACAATGCGCAAGAGCAAAGAGTTTTGAACTTTTAATAATAATAAAATGTATCTGTATTATTTATTAACGTTTTATGTTTATAAATTTTTTGTGTGCTCAAAAATAAAAAAAAAATAAAAAAATTTCACCACTGTATTCTGTCTATATTTTAAAAATAAAATATTTATCCGCTGGGTCAAAGTTTTTTTTTCAAAAGCACCTGTCTAAGACCATCTGCTACTTGTTTGGGCCTAACGGTAAAACCCTTTCTTTTTCTATACTCACTACTCGCTTAAGTCGCAAAATCTGTCGAGTTTTACACTTTTACACACATAAAAATAATTTAAATATTTGTTTACTATTAAAACAGTCTGATACACTGTTCAATTATCAGTTCAATTATAAAGTTTATTTTTAAAAAAAGAAAATCAATGCTCAAAAATGTAAATAAAGAGAAACATCACATGCTGGAAGGAGTCCAATTATTAAGGTAGATGCAGGGGCGTAGCGAGGGGGGGGGGGGGGGGGGGCGGGGGTGCGGACCGCACCGGGTGACACCATTTAGGGGGGTGACACCAAGGCAAAAAATAGCAAAATATATAGAGAAAAACTTGAGGGGGGGTGCAAATCGAAAGTTTGAGGGGGGGGGGGGGTGCAAATCGAAAACTTGAAAGTTTGTCCCCGGGAAGGGTCGCAACGCCTCTGGGGGGTGACACCATTAAGTGCCGCACCGGGTGACACCCGACCTCGCTACGCCACTGGGTAGATGTGAACAGTGGCGTAGCGAGGTCGGGTGTCACCCGGTGCGGCACTTAATGGCGTCACCCCCCCCCCCCAGAGGCATAGAGACCCTTCCCAGGGACAAACTTTCAAATTTTCGATTTGCACCCCCCCCCTCAAACTTTCGATTTGCACCCCCCCCCCTCGAGTTTTCGATTTGCACCCCCCCCCCCCTCGAGTTTTTCTCTATATATTTTGCTATTTTTTGCCTTGGTGTCACCCCCCTAAATGGTGTCACCCGGTGCGGTCCGCACCCCCCGCCCCCCCCCCTCGCTACGCCCCTGGATGTGAAGATCGTTGAGCACGGAATGAGTGTGGACAGAAAGCGTGGTCGTAACCGTTGTAGAATATAATTTCCCAATAATCCGTTATCTTCAAATATTTAGTTAGTAGGCGTATCAATAAAAAAAAAGTAAAGGCCTTAGCAATTATTGAGTACATTTTTTAAAGTGCATATGATAATGATGAATTATTATTACGAGAACGTGAGGTTTGTTTAAGAAGGTAAGATGTCCCGTTTAAATCACGTGAAAATACGCTGTGTATTCAACAGATGCGACTCGAGCAAGCAACGTGTTTTCTATGTAAATATTCACAGGGCCGATAAGCGCGTCAATGTCAAAACCAGCTAAAAGGTAAAAATGTAAATAACGCTCTATTGTTGTCATTCATATTATTTTAAGAAAAACTTATTGCACGCCAGTCTGTCATTCTAGTCTAGATCTAGATCTAGGCCTTTTTATTTCAATATTTTAAATTAATGATAGGCTACAACTAGGCCTACAATTTAAGAATTTGTTAACCCCCCCCCCCCCTCGCCTGAAAAGGTGCCTGAATTAAATTCTCAGTAGGTTGGCCTTTAGACTAAGAAAAAAAAATGGATATTGATTTAGATCAAAATTCTATAATGTAGAACTATAGGCCTAAGTAGGCTATCATTAAAAAAAACATTTCCGAGAAATATGCACGGGAAGCTACTCTAATGGAAAACATGAAGCCGGAAGTAACGATAATCATAAACAACAATTTATATTTTATAGATATTCTAGAAGTAGATTTAGAATCTAGAACTTGGGCTCGAAGCTGCAATCTTATTAAAAGTAAATCTATTGCCCCAGTACTCACACATATATATAATTATAAATAGATCTAGAATCTAGAGTTAGCTGACGTTGTTATCGTAACACATATAATTATTAAATTAACTTTCATTTTTAGAAAAGTCAGGAGTCAGGACTCATCACTATCAGAGTATCAGTCTGTCATCAGTCAGTAGTTCAGTAGTAGTGATAGTGAGTAGTTCACTATGTCTATAAATAATTGACTATAATCACTCTACTAGAAGTACTAAACTACTGTACTAGTCATTGATAGTATAAATAATTGGTTATCTATCGTTTTAGGTGTGTAAAATCGGCCGAGGCTAGTAATGTGCAAAAAAGTTGCCTCATTGACATTGTTAAGGCTTTAATTTAAGTCAAATTATACTTTAATAGAAGTAGGCTATATTGTGATATATTTGTGTCAAATATTATAGATAACTGAATAATAAAACAAAATCCTTGGTTAAATATCAATACAAGCCAGAAATTAACTTTAAACAGCGTGTTTGGTTGCAATATTTGTTATATAAACAGTGGCTATCTGTAAATTAGAGCAGTTTCACCTGAATCTCTAACTATAATTAAAAAAAAACTCAACTAAAAAAAGAAATAAATAGGCCTATATGAAAAGACTGTATTATTGTAATATAGTCCTAATTTTTGTTTATTAAATCTAGGCTACTATTATTGTGATGGTGTTAGCATCCCTGATTTTCTGTCATTGTAATCAAGAACATACTATAATATGAATACGTTGTTGTTTATAAATTTATTTACAGATTTTATTATAATGGGCAAGGAAAAGCCAGGATTTTTAACCCCAAAAGCCATAGCCAACCGAATCAAGGCCAAAGGTCTTCAAAAATTGCGATGGTACTGTCAGATGTGTCAGAAACAGTGTCGAGATGAGGTATTTAAAAGTAACAGAGTTAAATGTCATATTCAATAATGGTAAATTCTTAATTGACATATGTTTTTACTTAATTTGTTTTGAAATTTAAAATTCGAATAATTACTAAACAATTGTACACACCTGCTTTTGACTTGTAATGATTTTAACCATTTCTGGTTTCCAGAATGGATTTAAGTGCCACCTGACGTCCGAGTCCCACCAGAGACAACTGCTGCTGTTTGCTGAGAACCCAGACAAGCACATTGACGACTTCTCCCAGTGCGTGCAGCCAAGCTAAATCCTCTGATACTTTCTAATATACAGTCAAACCTACCATTGTATTACTCATTCAAACTTGCAATTGTATTACACAGTTAGACCTGTGATTGTATTACACAGTTAGACCTGTGATTGTATTACACAGTCAGACCTGTGATTGTATTACACAGTCAGACCTGTGATTGTATTACACAGTTAGACCTGTTTATTTGTTTGAGCCTCATCACACATTACTCTCTGACCCCGCAGGAACTTTGAGACAGAGTATCTGGAGCTGCTGCGTCGAAGGTTTGGCACCAAGCGTGTTCACGCTAACATTGTGTACCAAGAGTACATAGCCTTTAGAGAACACGTGCACATGAACTCAACTCAGTGGGAAACTCTCACAGAATTTGTCAAGTACTTGGGGAAAGAAGGTTTGAGACTAGTGTAGCGTCTTTAGTAGTTGTACAGGAAGCTATGTTGCCTCTAGCATTTGTCCTGTTTGCAGTACACAGCTTGTCTTACTGCTGTTGTGTGTCTGAGAGGCAGAATATCACAGTTGTAGCTTGAGCATGTACCAACTGTTTGGAACAATCTGTCTTATGTAGCATATTTAAAGCTACTTGAACTGTTTGAAACAATCTTTCTTGTGTAGCATGTTGAAAGCCACGTGAACTGTCTGACGTGAATGTCTTCTCCCCCTTCTCCTGCCAGGGAAATGCCTAGTTGACCTGTCTGACGTGAATGTTTTCTCCCCCTTCTCCTGCCAGGGAAATGCCTAGTTGACTACACTGAAAAGGGCTGGTTCATCACGTACATTGACAGAGACCCAGAAACCATTAGAAAACAGGAGGCCATCAAAGCTAAAGAAAAAATGGACGCCACTGATGATGAGCGCATCTCCAAGTTTATAGAAAAGCAAATAGAAAGGGCTAAAGACACAAGCACCAGCAGGGATGTGGAATTCACAGATCTGAACAGAGAAGATGAATCTGAGAAAATTACCTTCAATCTTGCTGCTGTGAAAAAAGTAGAACCTGTTTTAAAACATCCAGAGTGGGTTCTTTTGTCATACAAATTCCTGCTTTTTATTTTTGGCTCAATACATTAACACTCTTCCTAAAATCAAAGTTGTTTTACAACAATGCAGATATTAGTTGAATTAACTACTTTTCTACACCATAATATTTTTGTTGCAAAATTGTTTAGTTTCCAAAATATGTAATCAACAATATTTGCAATGATTTTAATATCTTTCAATTGTTTAGGTTAGTAAAGTTCACCTAATTTATTTTAGAGCAAGTTCGTCAAGTAATCCACTGGTTTCCACCAAAAAAGTCACAGAAAAAACAAAACCGCCCACATCAAGCAAGGCAGGAGAAAAGAGAAAAGCCAAAACAGCCCTGGATGAGATAATGGAGGTCTGATATTGTCTGGCTTTTTGAAAGTGGCAGATTTTGTCTGCTAGAAAAGTTGGTAGCAAGTTTTGTCAGCTAGAAAAGTTGGAAGCAAGTTTTGTCAGCTAGAAAAGTTGGAAGCAAGTTTTGTCAGCTAGAAAAGTTGGAAGCAAGTTTTGTGGAAAAAAGGCCAAGTCAGAGTGACCTGGTGTGACTGATAGGCATCATTCAGTACAATTGTGTGAGAAATATTGGCATCTTTCAGTACAATTGTGTGATCAGTACAGTTGTGTGAGAAATATTGGCATCTTTCAGTACAATTGTGTGTGAAATATTGGCATCATTCAGTAGAATTGTGTGAGAAATATTGGTATCATTCAGTAGAATTGTGTGAGAAATATAGGCATCATTCAGTACAATTGTGTGAGAAATATTGGCATCATTCAGTAGAATTGTGTGAGAAATATTGGCATCATTCAGTAGAATTGTGTGAGAAATATTGGCATCATTCAGTAGAATTGTGTGAGAAATATTGGCATCATTCAGTACAATTGTGTGAGAAATATTGGCATCATTCAGTAGAATTGTGTGAGAAATATTGACATCATTCAATACAATTGTGTGAGAAATATTGACATCATTCAGTACAATTGTGTGAGAAATATTGACATCATTCAGTACAATTTTGTGAGAAATATTGGCATCATTCAGTAGAATTGTGTGAGAAATATTGGCATCATTCAGTACAATTGTGTGATCAGTACAATTGTGTGAGAAATATTGGTATCATTCAGTAGAATTGTGTGAGAAATATAGGCATCATTCAGTACAATTGTGTGAGAAATATTGGCATCTTTCAGTACAATTGTGTGATCAGTACAATTGTGTGAGAAATATTGGCATCATTCAGTAGAATTGTGTGAGAAATATTGGCATCATTCAGTAGAATTGTGTGAGAAATATTGACATCATTCAATACAATTGTGTGAGAAATATTGACATCATTCAGTACAATTTTGTGAGAAATATTGGCATCATTCAGTAGAATTGTGTGAGAAATATTGGCATCATTCAGTACAATTGTGTGAGAAATATTGGCATCATTCAGTAGAATTGTGTGAGAAATATTGACATCATTCAATACAATTGTGTGAGAAATATTGACATCATTCAGTACAATTTTGTGAGAAATATTGGCATCATTCAGTAGAATTGTGTGAGAAATATTGACATCATTCAATACAATTGTGTGAGAAATATTGACATCATTCAGTACAATTTTGTGAGAAATATTGGTATCATTCAGTAGAATTGTGTGAGAAATATTGGCATCATTCAGTAGAATTGTGTGAGAAATATTGGCATCATTCAGTACAATTGTGTGAGAAATATTGGCATCATTCAGTAGAATTGTGTGAGAAATATAGGCATCATTCAGTAGAATTGTGTGAGAAATATTGGCATCATTCAGTAGAATTGTGTGAGAAATATTGGCATCATTCAGTCCAATTGTGTGAGAAATATCATTCAGTCCAATTGTGTGAGAAATATTGGCATCATTCAGTAGAATTGTGTGAGAAATATTGGCATCATTCAGTAGAATTGTGTGAGAAATATTGGCATCATTCAGTAGAATTGTGTGAGAAATATTGGCATCATTCAGTACAATTGTGTGATCAGTACAATTGTGTGAGAAATATTGGCATCATTCAGTAGAATTGTGTGAGAAATATTGGCATCATTCAGTAGAATTGTGTGAGAAATATTGGCATCATTCAGTACAATTGTGTGAGAAATATTGGCATCATTCAGTACAATTATGTGAGAAATATTGGCATCATTCAGTAGAATTGTGTGATCAGTACAATTGTGTGAGAAATATTGGCATCATTCAGTAGAATTGTGTGAGAAATATTGGCATCATTCAGTAGAATTGTGTGATCAGTACAATTGTGTGAGAAATATTGGCATCATTCAGTAGAATTGTGTGAGAAATATTGGCATCATTCAGTAGAATTGTGTGAGAAATATTGGCATCATTCAGTAGAATTGTGTGAGAAATATTGGCATCATTCAGTACAATTGTGTGAGAAATATTGGCATCATTCAGTAGAATTGTGTGAGAAATATTGACATCATTCAATACAATTGTGTGAGAAATATTGACATCATTCAGTACAATTGTGTGAGAAATATTGACATCATTCAGTACAATTTTGTGAGAAATATTGGCATCATTCAGTAGAATTGTGTGAGAAATATTGGCATCATTCAGTACAATTGTGTGATCAGTACAATTGTGTGAGAAATATTGGTATCATTCAGTAGAATTGTGTGAGAAATATAGGCATCATTCAGTACAATTGTGTGAGAAATATTGGCATCTTTCAGTACAATTGTGTGATCAGTACAATTGTGTGAGAAATATTGGCATCATTCAGTAGAATTGTGTGAGAAATATTGGCATCATTCAGTAGAATTGTGTGAGAAATATTGACATCATTCAATACAATTGTGTGAGAAATATTGACATCATTCAGTACAATTTTGTGAGAAATATTGGCATCATTCAGTAGAATTGTGTGAGAAATATTGGCATCATTCAGTACAATTGTGTGAGAAATATTGGCATCATTCAGTAGAATTGTGTGAGAAATATTGACATCATTCAATACAATTGTGTGAGAAATATTGACATCATTCAGTACAATTTTGTGAGAAATATTGGCATCATTCAGTAGAATTGTGTGAGAAATATTGACATCATTCAATACAATTGTGTGAGAAATATTGACATCATTCAGTACAATTTTGTGAGAAATATTGGTATCATTCAGTAGAATTGTGTGAGAAATATTGGCATCATTCAGTAGAATTGTGTGAGAAATATTGGCATCATTCAGTACAATTGTGTGAGAAATATTGGCATCATTCAGTAGAATTGTGTGAGAAATATAGGCATCATTCAGTAGAATTGTGTGAGAAATATTGGCATCATTCAGTAGAATTGTGTGAGAAATATTGGCATCATTCAGTCCAATTGTGTGAGAAATATCATTCAGTCCAATTGTGTGAGAAATATTGGCATCATTCAGTAGAATTGTGTGAGAAATATTGGCATCATTCAGTAGAATTGTGTGAGAAATATTGGCATCATTCAGTAGAATTGTGTGAGAAATATTGGCATCATTCAGTACAATTGTGTGATCAGTACAATTGTGTGAGAAATATTGGCATCATTCAGTAGAATTGTGTGAGAAATATTGGCATCATTCAGTAGAATTGTGTGAGAAATATTGGCATCATTCAGTAGAATTGTGTGAGAAATATTGGCATCATTCAGTACAATTATGTGAGAAATATTGGCATCATTCAGTAGAATTGTGTGATCAGTACAATTGTGTGAGAAATATTGGCATCATTCAGTAGAATTGTGTGAGAAATATTGGCATCATTCAGTAGAATTGTGTGATCAGTACAATTGTGTGAGAAATATTGGCATCATTCAGTAGAATTGTGTGAGAAATATTGGCATCATTCAGTAGAATTGTGTGATCAGTACAATAGTGTGTGAAATATTTTTTATCAGTCTAATTACACTTGTTTGTTTTCTATCTCACCAGGCTGAAGAACAGAAAAAGGAAAAAATAAATCGTAAGGATTATTGGCTTTGTCCTGGTATTGTTGTTAAAGTGGTCCATAAAAAGTTGGGAGAGAAATATTACAAGAAAAAAGCTGTTGTTAAAGTAAGTCTCCTGCACCCTGGAGTATTGCAGTATTAGAACATAAAAACGTTATACATGAGCACATTTTTGTCTTTAAAAATACTTTTAGTTTAATGTTGTACATAAAATGTTCTCATATAGTTATCTGTCTGAATGCTTTAGGAAGTAAAAGATCTCTATACGGGTATCATAAAAATGTTGGACAGTGGAGACAAGCTGAAAGTGGACCAAACTCATGTTGAAACAGTCATACCAGGCCTAGGTAACTATTGACACAATCTTTTTTGGCTACTGACACACTCTTTTGTGGCTACTGACACACTCTTTTGTGGCTACTGACACAATATTTTGTGGCTACTGACACAATCTTTTGTGGCTACTGACACACTCTTTTGTGGCTACTGACACAATCTTATGTAACCATTGTAGACACCTTCTAACTATCACACTTGTGTAAACACATCCTTGTGTAAATCTGTTTTTACCACTATAAAATAAAGTTTGATTATTATACCAGTAACTTACTGATTTAGGTATGAACTGATGTTTATTTGGTAACTGTTGATGTTTATCCCCTATAAAAATCTTGCTACCCTTTGTACCCAGGTAAGCCTGTGATGGTGGTCAATGGGGCCTACAGGGGAGAGGAGGCAACTCTTGATGCTATTGATGAAAAACATTTTTGTTGCTCTATTATCATTAAACATGTAAGTCAGCTGTGTATTTGAACATTTTTTTGTCTACAGTGTTCATCATATTCTAGTCTTACTATCTGTTGTACTATGTGACTATCAGATTTCTATCTGTTGTACTATGTGACTATCAGATTTCTATCTGTTGTACTATATGACTGTCAGATTTCTATCTGTTGTACTATATGACTGTCAGATTTCTATCTGTTGTACTATGTGACTATCAGATTTCTATCTGTTGTACTATATGACTATCAGATTTCTATCTGTTGTACTATATGACTGTCAGATTTCTATCTGTTGTACTATATGACTGTCAGATTTCTATCTGTTGTACTATATGACTATCAGATTTCTATCTGTTGTACTATGTGACTATCAGATTTCTATCTGTTGTACTATGTGACTATCAGATTTCTATCTGTTGTACTATGTGAATATCAGATTTCTATCTGTTGTACTATATGACTGTCAGATTTCTATCTGTTGTACTATATGACTGTCAGATTTCTATCTGTTGTACTATGTGACTATCAGATTTCTATCTGTTGTACTATATGACTATCAGATTTCTATCTGTTGTACTATATGACTGTCAGATTTCTATCTGTTGTACTATATGACTGTCAGATTTCTATCTGTTGTACTATATGACTATCAGATTTCTATCTGTTGTACTATGTGACTATCAGATTTCTATCTGTTGTACTATGTGACTATCAGATTTCTATCTGTTGTACTATGTGACTATCAGATTTCTATCTGTTGTACTATATGACTGTCAGATTTCTATCTGTTGTACTATATGACTGTCAGATTTCTATCTGTTGTACTATATACTATATGACTATCAAATTTCTATCTGTTGTACTATGTGACTATCATATTTCTATCTGTTGTACTATATGACTATCAGATTTCTATCTGTTGTACTATATGGCTGTCAGATTTCTATCTGTTGTACTATGTGACTATCAGATTTCTATCTGTTGTACTATGTGACTGTCAGATTTCTATCTGTTGTACTATGTGACTGTCAGATTTCTATCTGTTGTACTATATGACTATCAGATTTCTATCTGTTGTACTATGTGACTATCAGATTTCTATCTGTTGTACTATATGACTGTCAGATTTCTATCTGTTGTACTATATGACTGTCAGATTTCTATCTGTTGTACTATATAACTATCAGATTTCTATCTGTTGTACTATGTGACTATCAGATTTCTATCTGTTGTACTATATAATTATCATATTTCTATCTGTTGTACTATATGACTGTCAGATTTCTATCTGTTGTACTATATGACTGTCAGATTTCTATCTGTTGTACTATATAACTATCAGATTTCTATCTGTTGTACTATATAATAATCAGATTTCGATCTGTTGTACTATCAGATTTCTATCTGTTGTACTATATGAATGTAAGATTTCTATCTGTTGTACTATGTGACTATCAGATTTCTATCTGTTGTACTATATGACTGTCAGATTTCTATCTGTTGTACTATATAATTATCAGATTTCTATCTGTTGTACTATATGACTTTCAGATTTCTATCTGTTGTACTATATGACTGTCAGATTTCTATCTGTTGTACATAACTGAATGTCTGTTCACAGGGTCTGCTTACTGGAAGGGTTGTAAATGGCGTTCAGTATGAAGATATTTGTAAACTACACCTTGATTCTTGACATTGTCTGGCTAAGTTGTACATAGAATTTATCATTAAATGTATCTTCATTGATGAAAACGTGTAATTGAATTTTTTTTTTCCACATTCATAAGAGATATATATTTTTGTCTAGAACTGAAATGAAAAAGGTTTCAAGTTTTATGCAATTAAAAAAAAATTGCCTGATGTATTTTGCTAAAGGTTTTAGTAAACTTTTATAGAATTGCTAAAGGTTTTAGTAAACTTTTATAGAATGCTACAGTAGGTATTTTGTTGGGATCCCAGAACACTGACAGGGTGGTGACATTTCTCCTGTACACTGCCACAGCATGAGAGCCAGCACCAGAAGTGTACAAAATGTGAATTGTGTGTGGTTTGATGTGTGTGGTTTGATGTGTGTGGTTTGATGTGTGTGGTTTGATGTGTGTGGTTTGATGTGTGTGGTTTGATGTGTGTGGTTTGATGTGTGTGGTTTGATGTGTGTGGTTTGATGTGTGTGGTTTGATGTGTGTGGTTTGATGTGTGTGGTTTGATGACCTTGTACAAATGTTTGATGTTACACACAAATGACACCAGAAATTTTTTCAGTAAAAATTGTTGTTAGAAGTGTGGTTTACTTTGTAACTCTCTTATGGTTACAATATGACCCCCACCCCCACACACACACATTGGTATGACCCCACCCCAGTTCACTCCACACAATTGTTGACACGTTGGTATGACCCCACCCCAGTTCACCCCACTCAATTGTTGACACGTTGGTATGACCCCACCCCATTTCACCCCACACAATTGTTGACACGTTGGTATGACCCCACCCCAGTTCACCCCACTCAATTGTTGACACGTTGGTATGACCCCACCCCATTTCACCCCACACAATTGTTGACACGTTGGTATGACCCCACCCCAGTTCACCCCACACAATTGTTGACACGTTGGTATGACCCCACCCCACACGTTGGTATGACCCCACCCCACACATTGGTATGACCCCACCCCAGTTCACTCCACTCAATTGTTGACACGTTGGTATGACCCCACCCCATTTCACCCCACACAATTGTTGACACGTTGGTATGACCCCACCCCACACGTTGGTATGACCCCACCCCACACATTGGTATGACCCCACCCCAGTTCACTCCACACAATTGTTGACACGTTGGTATGACCCCACCCCACACGTTGGTATGACCCCACCCCACACGTTGGTATGACCCCACCCCAGTTCACTCCACACAATTGTTGACACGTTGGTATGACCCCACCCCACACGTTGGTATGACCCCACCCCACACGTTGGTATGACCCCACCCCAGTTCACTCCACACAATTGTTGACACGTTGGTATGACCCCACCCCACACGTTGGTATGACCCCACCCCACACGTTGGTATGACCCCACCCCACACATTGGTATGACCCCACCCCAGTTCACTCCACACAATTGTTGACACATTGGTATGACCCCACCCCAGTTCACTCCACACAATTGTTGACACATTGGTATGACCCCACCCCCGTTCACCCCACTCAATTGTTGACACGTTGGTATGACCCCACCCCACACGTTGGTATGACCCCACCCCACACGTTGGTATGACCCCACCCCAGTTCACCCCACACAATTGTTGACACATTGGTATGACCCCACCCCCGTTCACCCCACTCAATTGTTGACACGTTGGTATGACCCCACCCCACACGTTGGTATGACCCCACCCCACACGTTGGTATGACCCCACCCCAGTTCACCCCACACAATTGTTGACACATTGGTATGACCCCACCCCAGTTCACCCCACACAATTGTTGACACATTGGTATGACCCCCACCCCAGTTCACCCCACACAATTGTTGACACATTGGTATGACCCCACCCCAGTTCACCCCACACAATTGTTGACACATTGGTATGACCCCACCCCAGTTCACCCCACTCAATTGTTGACACGTTGGTATGACCCCACCCCACACACGTTGGTATGACCCCACCCCAGTTCACTCCACTCAATTGTTGACACCTTATAGAGCAAAATGGGTGATAGCTTGAAAATTTGTTTATTTTTGTTGCAGTTAAAAACAAAGTAACAACTTCTATAAATAGATGTGATATAAAGTAGGAGCTTAAAAATACAGTGAGTTGGTCAAATGATATATAATTGTTATCAAAGTAGACATACAAACACAGACCATCAGATATATCTTTGGCTGACCAAGAGACATTTGACTGTCTGCCAATAACAGTTGAAAAAGTTTAAAACATTTATTGACAGCAGATGTTTCTAAAAATAAACATCCTAGCCAGGTAAATTTACTTTTATCTGTAAACAATCTCAGCTAAGTCAAGAGATGATCCCCTCAATCATTGCCTTAAAACACAAGGACCATGCTCATTGTTAAACACAGTACAGATAAAAGTTATTTAAAAAATGACTAACTTTTGTTAAAATGACAGTGGTTAATAAGGGAAAAAAAATTGCGTTGGCATATTGTTGAGTGATTTGGATCTGAGCTAAAGACCACAAGCTTCTCATCCTTAAGGTTTGTTATCTTAGCTTATTAAAAATAACTTACTGTGTTTTGGAGGTAAGCTCTTCATAAATGAAGATGAACATCCAGTATGAACAAGTTTTACCATGGCGCAGAAGGCTTTGTGACAAACATACTAGCTACCCACCACTTCAAGGGTCTGCTACAATATGGTCTAGATTTGATAACTCATTGTTTTCAATGGGTTTGGACGGCATTGTTTTCATAGAAGTAGATTTAAAAAATATAGAATTATTTTTGTTGTAAATCTACAACATTGGGCACAGATCTATAGAAAGTTATAAACACAGTCCAGTGTTTACATCAATGATCTAAAATAAGCTTTGGTAATGTAAATTTTAATTAGTAACACAATCCTTCCCTCTCTTCTGATATGATTGAATGTTTTCATGAAAGATGTATCAAAGTTGGGTTGGGCTGGTTACTGAGATGTGACCAGAGGAAATGTTAAGTAGGTAAGAATTGGAGTGTGTTGTAAGAAAAAACTCTTGAAAAGTTGGCATATAACAACAGTTACGGTGGCACGTAACAACAGTTACAGTGGCACGTAACAACAGTTACAGTGGCACCTAACAACAGTTACAGTGGCATGTAACAACAGCTACAGTGGCACGTAACAACAGCTACAGTGGCACGTAACAACAGCTACAGTGGCACGTAACAACAGCTACAGTGGCACGTAACAACAGCTACAGTGGCACGTAACAACAGCTACAGTGGCACGTAACAACAGCTACAGTGGCACGTAACAACAGTTACAGTGGCACCTAACAACAGTTACAGTGGCACGTAACAACAGTTACAGTGGCACGTAACAATGGAGTAGAGAAAGCTTTTAGTGGGACATAATTACATCAAATAGATAGAAGAATTCAAAGATGGGCTTTTTACACTTGTGAACATTTTATATTTAAAAAGCTTTGTAAAAAATTGAAGCTAAACATTAGAGTAGTTAAAGTGTGTCATTATTTCAATGAGTGATGCAAACAGGTAAACCACACACATAGAACACATTCTAGTCCATTAAAAACCTATTGTATCCAAATTTGAGCACACACCAATTAAATCAAACAGGTAAACCACACACATAGAACATGTTCTAGTCCATTAAAAACCTATTGTATCCAAATTTGAGCACACACCAATTAAATCAAACAGGTAAACCACACACATAGAACACATTCTAGTCCATTAAAAACCTATTGTATCCAAATTTGAGCACACACCAATTAAATCAAACAGGTAAACCACACACATAGAACACATTCTAGTCCATTAAAAACCTATTGTATCCAAATGTAAGCACACACCAATTAAATCAAACAGGTAAACCACACACATAGAACATGTTCTAGTCCATTAAAAAACCTATTGTATACAAATGTAAGCACACACCAACTAAATCAAACAGGTAAACCACACACATAGAACACATTCTAGTCCATTATAAACCTATCGTATCCAAATGTAAGGACACACCAATTAAATCAAACAGGTAAACCACACACATACAACACTTTCTAGTCCATTAAAAAACCTATTGTATCCAAATGTAAGCACACACCAATCAAACAGCACAGGCTGAATCTGTTGGACAACATCCAGTCCACCATACAATGACAAACATCAACTCACTGATGGCAGAGCACTTGTAAACAAAACTAAGAGTAAATATATCACATAATGCAGCACAGGCTCACAGATGTCAGGTACAAATCTCTGGACCATCAGGTACAAATATCTGGACCATCAGGTACAAATCTCTGGACCATCAGGTACAAATCTCTGGACCATCAGGTACAAATATCTGGACCATCAGGTACAAATCTCTGGACCATCAGGTACAAATCTCTGGACCATCAGGTACAAATATCTGGACCATCAGGTACAAATCTCTGGACCATCAGGTACAAATATCTGGACCATCAGGTACAAATCTCTGGACCACCAGGTACAAATCTCTGGACCACCAGGTACAAATCTCTGGACCATCAGGTACAAATCTCTGGACCATCAGGTACAAATCTCTGGACCATCAGGTACAAATCTCTGGACCATCAGGTACAAATCTCTGGACCACCAGATTTATGACAGCAGGTATATCATTTGTACAAATATTTAAAAAAAAAACCATACCTAAACCAAATTCTTAAAGATGGTTTTCTTCTTGGTAACAATTTCAACATATTGGAAAAAAAACACTTTATCGTGGAATGATTATTGTAAGATAATTTTGCACACAACTGACATAAAATCATGACAATTATCAGAAATTTTGTATGATGTTTTGTAATTTGATTATTTTTTTAGGAAAATGTATGTAATGCCCCAACCAAAATATTTAAAATTATGTCAGCCAAGTTTAAATAACCAATAATTTAATTGTTGAAACAAAAAGCTAAACTACAAAATAGGAGCCCATCTTTCTTTCAGGTAATGACAGCTGGAGATGACATTAACTGTATAAACTTGAGTAGCTTCCCTTGATTATTTTGTTTTAATCAAGTGGATCATGTCTTTCTTTCACTCAAGTTGAAATTGGTAAAATTCTATTCAGGTCAGGTCAAGAGACTTAATCACTGGGGAAAACAAGTGTAGGTCAGGTTATGGCAGAGAATGTATCAGCATCTAAAAATAGCACAATCTGTCAATGGAAGCTGAACTAATCTATTGGACAATGTTTCAGATGTCATTAACAATGCTAGGTGGGAGGTATTATTTCTTAAAGAAAAATATTACCAGTAAATTTTAACAAACAGACCAGTAAACAGGGTTTCCACAATTTTTTGACCAGAAAATTCCCTGCTATTCGAAGAAATTCCCAGCTATTTTTTCATATAAATTTCAACGTGCAACATTGAACATAAACTTGCCAAATTAAATTTAATTAAACCATAAAAAGTCAGACATTATTTTAGGGGTGCTACTCAATTTTTAAAGTGAATCTTATCCTAAAATTCAATCCCAAAACTTAAAATTTTAAACCCTGAAACTTGGTGTTATCAGAAAATTTTTAAAATAAAATTTAAAGAAATTTTTAATAACAAAATTTGACAATACAAACTTTTCAAGACATTTGATTCACATGTTATATTATACATTCTTTTAGTGATTTTAACTTTATAACAATCTTTTAACAAAAATTAATATTTAAAGGATTGTGCATATAACAAAAAATTGTTCAAAATAAACTCATCTTGATCCCATGAAGTAATATTATAATTCTAGAACCTCCCCCCCCCCCCCTCCCCCAACATAAAATAATTAATATTAACATGGCGCACTGTTTTCAATTTAATGTAAAATTATGTTATATGTTTCTTAGAGGTACCTGTATTTTTAAACTTAAACAGCCTAATTGTAATTTTAACATTTTAGTTTTATAGACAATGAGATCAACTGGCCTATTTTTTATTTCAAATAAATTGTATATAAAAAAAACTTGAAAAAAAAAACAGCATCTGAGCCAAGCAGACCTATAATCATGACGATAGTCAACACATCAATATGTTTGCTTTCCAAATAGTCTTTGAGCGCTATTAAAAATTGACAGTCGGCATCCCCCCTCCACCAACTTAACACTGTGGAGGTCACCGTGAAACCTATAGCAGATGTCATAACATGAATATCTGCTATTTTAGGGAGCTGATGACGTCTCTTTCTCCCCCCCCCCCCCCCAAAAAACTTTCATAACATGAATATCTGCTATTTTAGGGAGCTGATGACGTCTCTTTCTCCCCCCCCCCCCCCCAAAAAAAAAACCAACCAGTTTAATGTTAACAAACTTACGGGTAAATGTTAACACTTGAAAGGTTTACGGCCTAGCGTGGAGAGTGAGGCGGTGGAGGCAATACTTGAAGGTCTGCTGGACTTGGCACTGGACAGCTTGGACAGTCGGCCTAAAAATCAAGTTTTTATAACAGTGTCAGCCCACCATTATCAGTCAACATCAATGCAACAAAGCATCCTTTCAGGTAATAAATATTTGTGGCATCAACCTACCATATCAGTATTAATGGCATAGGCCCAGAATATTCTCAAAGCGGAAAAATAAATATTATACAAATATTTTGCACTGTGTCATTAGAACATCAGTAGAGATCCCCAGTGCATATGCTACTTATAGATTTAGGTCGCTAAACAAAGTTTGAAAACAAAAAAGCTAAAAAATTTGGTCCTGTATTATAATACAACTTGTTTACAGACTATAGAGGAAGTTTTGTAATCATACTAAATAATTAACAGCTATTTTCACAGTTTTCACTGACATAAATTGTTTATAGAATATAAAGGATGAATAAAATTGAATTGTAAGCAGAAAAATCTTAATCGAGATTCTGACAAATTTTGATGTATTACGCTCTTCAAGAGCCAGAAACCTTTGTTGGCCTCTATATGCGTGTCTGTAAACATGATAACTTGAGCACCTTTTCCGTTAGGTTGACCAAATATCATATAAAAGTATTATATAAAAATTTTTTGTTTTCTATCAACTTTTCAGCTATTTTCTTATCCACAAGTGGTACATACTCTACTTCCTGTTCCTCAGAATGCTAATAACTAGAGTACCATTTAAATTAGATGGACAAAATATAGCCTCAAAGCAAGGATATTCTTTCTTCTTCTTCGTTCTTAATTCTAGTGGTTTCTAAACCCTCTAACAAAATTAAGTATATGTGTCAACTTGTTATGTGCCATATAGGCAGTTGACTCAGATTTCAGCCTGTTTATCTTTTTGGATTTGCTTCCATAGCCTTTGTCCAACCAAGAACAAACTACAAGGCAGAAGTTGTTTAATTTTGGAGTTGTCTCTCCTAGAAGAGTTGCTGTACCCAGCAGTCAAGCCTGAGATCAGGATATTCATTTTTGCTATTTGCAAAATCTTAAAATATTTTTTAAAAATTTTAATTGTAAAAAGAAAAAATTAATAATTACTATATAAGGATCAATGCCAAATCAATAAATAGAATGAAGAATATTTTTTTAAGATTTCTCAACTAAAACATTCAAGACAATATGGTATAGTAGCTCCCAGCCCCCCACTTGGTGGAAAAATGAAAGAGAACTGACTAGCACCACTCCTGTCTGAGGCAGTATCATCCAGATGTACACACAGTTTCTCTATCAGCTCCAGACTGAAGGACTCCGTGTTGGCCGGCAGCTTCATCAGGGGCTCTGTCTTGTGTTTGGACCCCTTCTGGCCCTGTGGGGTGTCATCCAGAATTGTCTGCGGCACCGTGCCAGCTATCAAACCCTCAGGAAACAGTTTATAGGCCACTTTCATACCTAAAGCATAAACATAGAACAGTTTATAGGCCACTTTCATACCTGAATCATAAACATAGAACAGTTTATAGGCCACTTTCATACCTAAAGCATAAACATAGAACAGTTTATAGGCCACTTTCATACCTGAATCATAAACATAGAACAGTTTATAGGCCACTTTCATACCTAAATCATAAACATAGAACAGTTTATAGGCCACTTTCATACCTGAATCATAAACATAGAACAGTTTATAGGCCACTTTCATACCTGAATCATAAACATAGAACAGTTTATAGGCCACTTTCATACCTAAAGCATAAACATAGAACAGTTTATAGGCCACTTTCATACCTGAATCATAAACATAGAACAGTTTATAGGCCACTTTCATACCTAAATCATAAACATAGAACAGTTTATAGGCCACTTTCATACCTGAATCATAAACATAGAACAGTTTATAGGCCACTTTCATACCTGAATCATAAACATAGAACAGTTTATAGGCCACTTTCATACCTGAATCATAAACATAGAACAGTTTATAGGCCACTTTCATACCTGAATCATAAACATAGAACAGTTTATAGGCCACTTTCATACCTAAATCATAAACATAGAACAGTTTATAGGCCACTTTCATACCTGAATCATAAACATAGAACAGTTTATAGGCCACTTTCATACCTGAATCATAAACATAGAACAGTTTATAGGCCACTTTCATACCTGAATCATAAACATAGAACAGTTTATAGGCCACTTTCATACCTGAATCATAAACATAGAACAGTTTATAGGCCACTTTCATACCTAAAGCATAAACATAGAACAGTTTATAGGCCACTTTCATACCTGAATCATAAACATAGAACAGTTTATAGGCCACTTTCATACCTGAATCATAAACATAGAACAGTTTATAGGCCACTTTCATACCTAAAGCATAAACATAGAACAGTTTATAGGCAACTTTCATACCTGAATCATAAACATAGAACAGTTTATAGGCCACTTTCATACCTAAATCATAAACATAGAACATTCACACTTTCAGTTGTGCAAGTTTTTAAAAAGCCATCGTAAAAAAAATAGACAAGTTCTAAACGTTGAAGAAGTGACTTCTAGTTTAGCATCTGACCTTCAGATAGCAGATAGCATAAACAATTATTCACCTCCAGACAAACCAGGTCACTCACCTCCAGACAAACCAGGTCACTCACCTCCAGACAACACAAACCAGGTCACTCACCTCCAGACAACACAAACCAGGTCACTCACCTCCAGACAAACCAGGTCACTCACCTCCAGACAAACCAGGTCACTCACCTCCAGACAAACCAGGTCACTCACCTCCAGACAAACCAGGTCACTCACCTCCAGACAAACCAGGTCACTCACCTCCAGACAAACCAGGTCACTCACCTCCAGACAAACCAGGTCACTCACCTCCAGACAAACCAGGTCACTCACCTCCAGACAAACCAGGTCACTCACCTCCAGACAAACCAGGTCACTCACCTCCAGACAAACCAGGTCACTCACCTCCAGACAAACCAGGTCACTCACCTCCAGACAAACCAGGTCACTCACCTCCAGACAAACCAGGTCACTCACCTCCAGACAACACAAACCAGGTCACTCACCTCCAGACAAACCAGGTCACTCACCTCCAGACAAACCAGGTCACTCACCTCCAGACAAACCAGGTCACTCACCTCCAGACAAACCAGGTCACTCACCTCCAGACAAACCAGGTCACTCACCTCCAGACAAACCAGGTCACTCACCTCCAGACAACACAAACCAGGTCACTCACCTCCAGACAAACCAGGTCACTCACCTCCAGACAAACCAGGTCACTCACCTCCAGACAAACCAGGTCACTCACCTCCAGACAAACCAGGTCACTCACCTCCAGACAAACCAGGTCACTCACCTCCAGACAAACCAGGTCACTCACCTCCAGACAAACCAGGTCACTCACCTCCAGACAAACCAGGTCACTCACCTCCAGACAACACAAACCAGGTCACTCACCTCCAGACAAACCAGGTCACTCACCTCCAGACAAACCAGGTCACTCACCTCCAGACAACACAAACCAGGTCACTCACCTCCAGACAAACCAGGTCACTCACCTCCAGACAACACAAACCAGGTCACTCACCTCCAGACAACACAAACCAGGTCACTCACCTCCAGACAAACCAGGTCACTCACCTCCAGACAAACCAGGTCACTCACCTCCAGACAAACCAGGTCACTCACCTCCAGACAAACCAGGTCACTCACCTCCAGACAACACAAACCAGGTCACTCACCTCCAGACAAACCAGGTCACTCACCTCCAGACAAACCAGGTCACTCACCTCCAGACAAACCAGGTCACTCACCTCCAGACAAACCAGGTCACTCACCTCCAGACAAACCAGGTCACTCACCTCCAGACAAACCAGGTCACTCACCTCCAGACAACACAAACCAGGTCACTCACCTCCAGACAAACCAGGTCACTCACCTCCAGACAACATAAATAAATTATCGTAGCCCCGCTGAACTAATGTTGTTGCTGCTCTGTGACTAATTCTTTCATCTTCGTCGTAAATTAAAATTATTTTACCCGGTTGATTTTTCTAAACAAATTTGTAAGGAAAATTGTAATGACAAAATTTATAAACAAAATTAATTTATCTTTTTAAACCCAAATATTTAAAAAAAAATTAAACTCAAATTTTTTTTAACAAAATTACACCCAAAACATTGTTAACAAAATTAACCCCAATAATTTTAAACAAAATTAAGGGGATATGCTATGTTTTTTTTCTATTTTTTACAGTTTAAGATCTAAAGCTTTTTGAATACTTTTATCATATTTGGCATATAAAAGTAAGTATTAAACAGCAAAAAAAAAGGGTCGAAAACAATTTTGGTTATCATGGAAACCCAAAAAACCTCCGCCATTTTGAATTTTTCAGTTCCTTTAAAAATACTAAGGCTTTTTTATTTATGCACCTATAGCAATCAAATTTAAACTGCTTATATTTCAGTATATATTAAAACTTTTGTCACGACAACTTTTTGAAATAATTACTAGTAAGAATTTTACAAGGTCTAAAAAATCGTACCCTTTTTAGTATTCAAATGTGCATATTAATTACCAAATACTTTTTTTCTATAAAAGCAATCACAATTCCCTCGTGACAAAAGTTGTATTTTTGCATCAACAACATTTACTGAAAATATGGTTGGCATTGTTTAATAAATAAAAAAGAAGTAGGCTTTTTAGTGTTAAAAACATGCGAACTGAGAAAAACAGCAAAAAGTAACGAAAACTAGGTCAGGAAAGTACCATATCTGTGTAAACTGCAAAGCCGATTGTAAGCTTTGGGTGTTTCCGAGATGTAGGAAATTAAGTTTATTAGATACACGAGAGATCCAGCTTTCCAATGATGTCAAATACAATATAATAACGGATATAAAACTTTTCGTAGAGAACTTGTAAGATTGGGAAAAATTGATTATTTTTTAATTAATAGGGTCATAAAAATCGGAATTCAAACACATAAAATATTTTTTTCTCTTTAAAGTTATTATTTTCTTTATACAAAAATGGACAAAGTATCTAAAAGTGCAAAAAACCCATCATGATGAAAAACATGAAATTTTGTGCTATTTTTTAACAAAAATTAATGTTAAAAAATTTCTCATTGTTTTTATACTTTAAAGTATAAAAAATTAATGATTAACTATGTTAGGTTAAATTAATTATGTAGAGTTTTAAGTTAACTAGTAAAATAAATATTTTAAAACAAAGATACAAATTCTAACATTTGATCTGGCTCATTGGTTTCTTAATGATAAGGAGTCGTCCATAAATGACGTCACACTTGTAAGGGGGGAGGGGGGTGATGGTGTGTGACGAGGGGAAGTGGGGGGGGGGGGGGGGTGTTCAGCGACGTCACACTTTTTCATTATAAAAAAGCAATGTCAGAAAACGGAATTTTAAACGAATTTTCGGGTTTAGAAAATGGTTTTAATAAATTGCAATAGGAGTTGATTAAAATACTCTATTTCGCAAGAGTTCAGACAAGATTTTGGAAAAATGTCGATGTTTTAAGAAAAATTAAACTGCAATTTTATGGATGACCCCTAACTTGTCCTTTGCTCAAATTTTAAGGGTCTGGTTAATAAATTTATTTTTCAACAAGGATACATAATTTAACATATCTTTTGTTTCATAATTCACAGATCTGGCTAGCATAGCTGTAGGGTAACTTTTGGCTGAAATTTAAAAAAAAAAAGATTTAAATAATAATGTAAATGTAAGAATTTTTTTTTTAAATTTAAATAATTATGTAATAAAATAAAAAATAGATTAAAATAATAATGTAATAAAATAAAATAAAAATTTAAATAATAGGCCTAATGTAATAAAAAGAATTTAAATAATAGTGTAATAAAATTAAAAAAAAGATTTAAATAATAATGTAATAATATTTTTAAAAATTTAAATAATTATGTAATAACATTTTAAAAAATATTTAAATAATAATGTAATAAAATAAATAAAATGTAAATAATGATGTAATAAAATTTTAAAAAAGATTTAAATAATAATGTAATAAAAAAAAGCAGAAAACAAAATTTCTTGACATGACTTTTTAAGCTGCCAATAATGTGACATTCATCAACCACTCACCTGTAATAATGTGACACTCACCTGTAATAATGTGACACTCACCTGTAATAATGTGACACTCACCTGTAATAATGTGACACTCACCTGTAATAATGTGACACTCACCTGTAATAAAATGACACTCACCTGTAATAATGTAACACTCACCTGTAATAATGTGACACTCACCTGTAATAATGTGACACTCACCTGTAATAATGTGACACTCGTCAAACGCATCCTTCTCTCTGACATCAAGCAGCAGGTAAGGGCACTGAGAACCCATCATTGGGAGAGGTTGGTGTGGACGTTTGCTGGCGTCCAGGTCGACCTCACCCATCCCATTGATAACCCTGGTCAATGATGAGAGCATTGGTCAATGATGAGAGCATTGGTCAATGATGAGAGCGTTGGTCAATGATGAGAGCATTGGTCACTGATGAGAGCATTGGTCACTGATGAGAGCATTGGTCAATGATGAGAGCATTGGTCAATGATGAGAGCATTGGTCAATGATGAGAGCATTGGTCAATGATGAGAGCATTGGTCAATGATGAGAGCGTTGGTCAATGATGAGAGCATTGGTCAGTGATGAGAGCGTTGGTCAATGATGAGAGCAAAATGGTACAAGATTTTAGTTGATATACTTTTCTACAGACTTACAGCTGGTTTTAAAAAAAGCCATTAACTGGCCTAGACAAAGCTAGTTTTATAAAAGTGACTTACTGCTCTAGCCTAGATCTGCTTGTGTCTACCTCAGGTGTCTGTCTGCTTGTATCAGATGTCTGTCTGCTTGTATCACCTGATCCATTTTTCTGAATTCTTTCAACTTCATTATCAGCCGTGTCTGGTCTATCAGCTGAAACAAGAGTAGCATCTAGTTGATGGAAGATTTTACTACAGGAAAAAAATTTTAGTTGATGGAAGATTTTACTACAGGAAAAAACTTTTAGTTCATGGAAGATTTTACTACAGGAAAAAATTTTTAGTTGATGGAAGATTTTACTACAGGAAAAAACTTTTAGTTCATGGAAGATTTTACTACAGGAAAAAATTTTTAGTTGATGGAAGATTTTACTACAGGAAAAAACTTTTAGTTCATGGAAGATTTTACTACAGGAAAAAACTTTTAGTTGATGAAAGATTTTACTACAGGAAAAAACTTTTAGTTGATGAAAGATTTTACTACAGGAAAAAACTTTTAGTTGATGGAAGATTTTATTACAGGAAAAAATTTTTAGTTGATGGAAGATTTTACAACAGAAAAAAACAAGTTATATACAAATGAAATATGGACAGCAGGGTGGCCCTTAAAGATTTGACTAGACTTTAGGGAGGCCCTAAAAACTTTGACTAGACTATAGGGGGGCCCTAAAAACTTTGACTAGACTATAAGGAGGATCTAAAAACTTTGATTTGACTATAGGGGGGCCCTAAAAACTTACTTCCACTAGTGCTGTAGGGTGGCCCTTCCTCAAAGTTATCAACATCTGCAACTTGCACTACCTGAGAAATAGAGGCAACACAATAATGAAACTTGCTCTATCCGAGTGAATTGTGATACCACTTTTATAGCAGTGAAGAAATTTTAAAAAAATACAAACAGTATTACAGTTAATTGTATTACAGTGTAAATTGTGAAAAAAATAGTTTACCAGTTGTACAAATGTTGAAATTTTCATTCTTTTGAAGATTTCATCCTTTCTAAAATTGTAATCTAAAAAAAACAAAGAAATAATGAGATGAGGTAGTTTGGTTCAATATTTGATTAAAAAAATAAACCGGGAGTGATCTCCCCTAAACTTTCTCGAATATTCTTATATAACTTGGAATATAGACATGATTTTTAATTACTTAAACTTTTAAAAATAGAATAGAATCTCATAGAAAAAAAGAATTGCGCACCAAGCAAACGCCAAAACAAAATGTGCATAATAGTGCGCAATATTATTAGTACTTTATAAATTTACATGCGTTTTTTGAGAAATCGGAAATAGCGTAAATTAGTACTTCCGGTCAACGGAAATTACTCAAAATTTGATAGAAAGTAGAGAATTAGATCTTTTACTTACATCTGAAATTTCATTTATCTATCTGAAATAGTACTCAAGTTATAGGCTTTTGAAAAATTCAAAGTAGAAAAAGTACCACTTCCGGTTATCGAAAATCGCTCAAAAGTTGATCAGGATATACGATTTTGATAAAATACTTATATATGAAATTTCATCAACCTAGCTGTAACGGTACTCAAGTTATCATGTTTACACACAGACAGACAGACACACACACAGACAGACACACAGACATATGGAAAAGATTGCAAAATTATGTTTTTCCGTATCAGTGAGGTGTAAAACGTCGAGATTTGTAAAAATCTCGATTTTTTTTTTTGCACGATTACAAGACTTTCTCTATACTTCGTATATATGAGAAAGTAAAAACGTAATTGATGCTAGTGTTTAGTGAATTACTGAATATTTGAAGTGAATATTTCATGTGAATCAAGTCTTACTTCTCTTCAACTCTTCCATCTTCTCCATGTATTTTGATATACTGGCACCTAAAGAAAGAAACAATTACAGTATTCAGAACTTTTTTATTAGCATCTAAAGAATTAAACAAAAAAGGTGTATTTACCTGTACCACAATATCAATTTACTTGTATCACAATATGTATTTACCTGTATCACAATATCAATTTACTTGTATCACAATATGTATTTACCTGTACCACAATATCAATTTACTTGTATCACAATATGTATTTACCTGTACCACAATATCAATTTACTTGTATCACAATATGTATTTACCTGTACCACAATATCAATTTACTTGTATCACAATATGTATTTACCTGTACCACAATATCAATTTACTTGTATCACAATATGTACTTACCTGTACCACAATATCAATTTACTTGTATCACAATATGTACTTACCTGTATCAACAGTTGGCCGTACATGCTTATACTTGGGGTTTTCTGGAATTTTTTTATCCAATGGCTGAAAAGAAAAAAAATGGCTGTCAGTTAGTGAAACAGTTTATCCAATGGCTGAAGAGAAGTTCAATATTGGAGTCCTCACCTCAATGTGTCCCCAGTTCAATATTGTGTCCTCACCTCAATGTGTCCCCAGTTCAATATTGGTGTCCTCACCACAGTGTGTCCCCACCTCAATGGGGACTTTTAGAAATCCCCATTTCTAAAATATTGTATTCATTTTTTTTAAGCTCCCACAATTCTGTCAGCTGTCCAGTTAAGATCTTATTTTCTGTGTTTTCTTATCTTATAATGGATATATTTTGTAAAGAAACGGGTTAAATTAGGAAATAATTTAAATGTTTGTGAGACAGGCTACATTAGGCTATACATCTATATATATAATTCTCTTCTGGGAGACGCTAGAAAACAAGCTGTAAAAGCGCTCCCTACCATCCCCACCCCTACATGGTCTTAGTGAGCTGTGGTTCACGCTATGTTTACTTACCTTCGTGGAGTCGGGTTTAGTGACGGCTATTAGGCGCAGATAATTTAGTTTGAAACGATTTTAAACGTTGGGGGGGGGGGGGGGGGGAGGAAGGGGGGTGGTTTGGTCCTTAACGAGCTACTTATAGTGTTTTAAAGAAATATTTTCAGTGTCAGCGTTGGTACTGTCGAATTCACAAATTATGAATTACTGAAAAGTAGAAAAAACAACAACTAAATAGCGGCGTATGTTATGCCGCGGGCCGGCTCGTTATAATATAAAATAGCAACACCCACAAAAGTAGTGGGCATGAGCCCCGTTGCTAACAATAATTTTTTCTGCTTTGTTCAACTGACCATTAAGTTAAAAAATACCTGCCACTTGAAAAGCATTTTTTTTTTGCGGATATTAAGTTAATACATTAAGTCTAGACCATAAGTCCTACTACTATTGACTTAGTATTAGCAGACATTTTACTACATTTACTTTTTAAATTATTTATCATGCTTCCAAATCTGACAAAGCCTAATTAATTTTAATTAGGCTAATTATAATGGTTTCAATGGTCTTCATTGATATATGTATGTATATATATATATATATTAGGCTAATATTTATATTAAGATTTAATAGGCCTGATAAGTTAAATTTGTTTTAACCATGGGCCCAGACTTAAATTACTAATTAATAAATGAAGTACAAGGACTAGGATATGTGTGTGCTGTGCTCGCATTGTGGTGGAGCAAGCAAGCTGTCTGTCACACATTTTTTGCTTTCAGATGACATTTTTTTAAAGAAAAATCAAATAGATACAAATCCTAATAAAATAATTTAAACCCTGCCTGGGGACAGAGCTTTGTGAATATAGCGCCAATCCCAAGCCAGATAAGGGAGGTGGTTTAGATTCAATTTGAAAGGACATCTTAATCTTAAGTGTGCCTTTTGATTATTTTTTATTACCGGTATTACCGCATTGCACAGCCATACCTCCACTTCACCTTCCCCCCTTACACCCCTTTGAGCCTAAAATTCCTGCTCACAAGAACTCTTCGTCTTCAACCTGTTCAACCGTTGTCATGGAGTGGTCTGAGTCACCAAATATTGAAATGCTGTAATTGAGCCCCAACAAATAAGCTAGAATCATCAAATTTAGAGTCTGGTTGGTTATGGAGAGATATATAGCGTTATTGAATTTAAATCTAAAAACGGTCAAATTTAAACTTTAGTGAGAATTGCCCATAAAATTTAAAAAATATTCGGGCTTCGGCATCGCAGTGGGTGAATAGGCCGATTATTTGATACCTGAATCAGGCTTTAAAAGTTTATAATTTAAAGCATAGGCTTGCATATTATTTAGTAAGTTTATCTTGACAATGTGTACAACTAATTAATATATCTTTAACAGTGCAAAGCGGATGCAACATGTATCAATTCACTTACATTGGCACTTTTACGGCCATGGGCAGACATTTTGTTGTGTGTTGTTAGGAATGCCTGCTCGAGAGTTGCTTCCCTTAAATAATGTTTATGTTTTAAGCGGTCCCAAATTAAGTGATCCAAATTAAAATAATTACACAAGATAATTTTCTACTTCAACAAATCACGCACATAAAAATATTAAACCGATGATTTTTTTTAAATTATTAAATTTTATTATTAATTTAAACAAAAAAATTGTAATTCCATTCAATGATAAAAGATTAAGAGCGTTGGTTTATTATTATTTATTAAGTAGGCCTACTTAAAAAAAAATCTATTTTTAAAAAAAATTAGATCTAAAATATATTTAAAAATTGATTTATCGGTGGCAGAGTTCTTTTATATTTTACTTGAATATGTTTGTCATCGACATCTAGAGTAGCTATACATTCAGCACTGGTGTAATTTATGAACTACTAAATCTAAACTATACATCCAGTGTTTGTGTAATGTATGTACTACTAAAACTAAACTATACATCCAGTGTTTGTGTAATATATGTCACAGGCACAAAACAAGTCACAAGGAGAAGTGCCAGCAACATTTTTCGTGCCCTTACCAAGTTTGCACGAATCAAAAACAAACCAGAAGACAAACACTAGACCGAAACTTTCTGGACCATTTATGTCTTTGTTATGGTGGAAGTTGATGGACCTGGTGTGTGTCCTTATGGCCAACACATATTAAATGTATGTCACGTGTCTATGGTGAACGCGTGTTCAAAGTTTCTTCCAGGCATATCTTCGGGGGTGGGGGGGGGGGGGCTCAGCCCCCCCCCCCCCCGAAAATATCAAGTGCCCCCCCCCCCCCCCCCGGAGAAAAAAGTCTGGAAGAAACACTGCGCGAGTTAAAGATACGTCATAAGCTACCAACTTGTTTCTTGGGGTGATTTTTCTCGATCATACAATATGATACATTAGACACAATCTAAACCAAAATGGCGTCTCTCAAACATTTTCATTAATGCTATATAACCTTTACCCAAACTAACTGCACGACCCACACATAGATGGTCACAGATGGGAACGTCTGTGGTAAAGGTTAAGGTCACCCGGATCCCAGGTTGACCTGACGGCATAATATTTAATAATGTCTCCCCTACAGACAGCCAAAGACTAGACCCGCCCAAACACTAGACCCGCCCAAATACTAGACCCGCCCAAACACTAGACCCGCCCAAACACTAGACCCGCCC
The DNA here is from genome assembly GCF_028476545.2 of Physella acuta. Lineage (NCBI taxonomy): Eukaryota > Metazoa > Mollusca > Gastropoda > Physidae > Physella > Physella acuta. Next base: position 813,522 of record NW_026731723.1, on the reverse strand, counting down.
AAACACTAGACCCGCCCAAACACTAGACCAGAGGCGTAGCGACCCCTCCCCGCGCCCGGGGCGAACATTCAGTTTGGCGCCCCCCATATATATATATGTGTGTGTGTGTGTGTGTGTGTGTGTGTGTGCGTGCGCGACAGTCTTGAAAAAAATTAATGATTACGCTGTATGATTGTCGTTTCCTAAAACCTAAAACTTTACTCGACGTAAATTAAATTAGTAATGTCAGAAAAAAAAGTTTAGCCGTGCTAAATCGTTTAGGACAGACTTTTTTTTTTTATCTTTGAGACAGTCTCTGTTATGATTTAGTATATATTTGGATTATAAGTTTGTTAGATTAAGGTCATACAATTGACATACAATAGCAAATTATTGTTCACATTGGAATACGATATGTGTATTTCGTTGACTAGTTGATTGTATAATGAAACAAGTTAGAGGATACACATTTCTTTTCTAAGTGTTAAAAGAGTTATCTAGTAACCGATCCAGTACAAATCCTGCGATTTTTGTTGGTGAAAAAGCGCCCCCCCCCCTTCCCAACATCTTGGACAAAAATATTAAAGCGGATTTTTAACGTCACTAATTCTTCTTTTTATGTTACACAATCGTAAAATACGATTTAGTTCCATGGGTTCTTTTTTGAGTGATATGGGTTATTTATTCCTTAATTTTTCCAATTTTAGTCTTCGAAAAAGCGCCCCCCCCCCTTAAATAGGAAAGCTGGAAAGCAGTTTTTCCGGTCACTGTTTCTTAAGGATATACCTTTTACAGTTACTTAATCAAGGTAGAAAACAGTTAAATCAGTATGCAAAGGCTCTCAGCCGTTAAATTTCTTTACTTTGACTGTTTATAATTCAAAACTGCAGCTTAAAATGAGCTTGTAAAAAAAAAATTCTACCCCTTTTGGCGCCCCCCTAGGGTCGGCGCCCGGGGCGGCCGCCCTCCCCTAGCTACGCCTCTGCACTAGACCCGCCCAAACACTAGACCCGCCCAAACACTAGACCCGCCCAAACACTAGACCCGCCCAAAACTATTTAAAAATAGCAAGTCACAGAAAGAAAATGGGTTCAACTAAAATGTAGTTTGACCACTATTTGATATCTCCTAACATTGAACAAACAATCTGATGAACACACAGACTGATAACCGGCAAACAATGAAAGTACTTGAAGTGGCGCTAAAGATAGAATCGAATTGTGTACAAAATTATAGGGAGACAATACGACATTATCTCCTCTATTTGTTTGCTGCTATTTTTAGCTTTCTGTCACTGATGACACGTGCTACCACCAACTTTCTGACAGCGCGGAGCCCGCAATTCTCACGGGAAACTGACGATAAGACGATGCTACAGAGAGGGCCAAGTGGTGCAATATTTTATTTTTATTCTGTCAGATAAAAGATCTAGTTTAGACCATGCGGGGGTGGGGGGGGGGGGGGGGATGTAATTATTTTTAGCCTAGTGTCTTGGTAGACCGTTCGACCGCCCACACAAGTCACAAGAACACAAACAATTCGTTTTTGTAGATTTTTACATTTTAATGCAACCATAGCCTACTTGTCAACATTTTTTTTTCATCATGCAGCCATATTTGTCAAAACCTCAATATCCATTATGCAGCTATATTTCTCAAAAACCTCAATATGCAGCTATATTTGTTTTTTGTGACAGGATTGAACGACGCTTCTGGATGTGTGAGTTTGTTAGTATTTGGGTTGGTTTGTGGGTGTGTGGGTCGAATTGTGTGTGAGAGTTGGTTTGTGTGTGTAGTTTTGTGTGTGAGTTGGTTTGTGTATCTGTGGGTTGATGTATGGGGATTGGTTTGTGTGTGTGTGGGGGGGGGGGGGGTGGGGTGATCGGTGGGTGTGTGGGTTGGTCTGTGGGCGGGATGTTCTTGAGTCCACTCAGCCCAAATAAGTACCGTATTTTCAGGCGGAACAGACGACGTTTACAGCCTGGAATCTTCACAACATTCCAGTGTCGTCTCATGCACCGGGTGTGGTCAGTGTAAGGCGAATATCCCACTAGATAAATTTTTAACTTCAAAAGCGGTGGGTGGAGGAGGAGTGGGGGGGGGGGGGGGGGGGGGCAGAGGCGTAGCGATGTGGGGGGGGGGGGCAGAAGGACATATGTTCCCGGGCGCCGACCTTAGGGGGCGCCAAAATTGGTTGTAAAAACAAATTAAAATGTCAATTTAGCTGCATTTTTGCAGTTTGAGGAGAGGGGGTGCAAATCGAAAGTTTGAGGGGGTGGTGCAAATCGAAAAGTTGGGGGGGGGGGGGACGGAAAAGGGGGGCGTTTATACGCTAGAAATGCTTGTTAGATAAAGTCATGCTTGGCAAATATTTCCTATTCCATCAGCCATGTGGTTTGATATGGTCTAATTAAGTAGCCCCCCCCCCCCCCCACCCTAACTTTGTTGCCAACATTTGAAAATGATTTTCTCCGAACATCTACTGTAAAGCCTGAAGGGTTTTCTTAGAGATGTTACACAGTGATTGTTGTCTGTCACACACTGTTGTCTGTCACACAGTGATTGTTGTCTGTCACACACTGTTGTCTGTCACACAGTGATTGTTGTCTGTCACACAGTGATTGTTGTCTGTCACACACTGTTGTCTGTCACACAGTGATTGTTGTCTGTCACACAGTGATTGTTGTCTGTCACACACTGTTGTCTGTCACACAGTGATTGTTGTCTGTCACACACTGTTGTCTGTCACACAGTGATTGTTGTCTGTCACACAGTGATTGTTGTCTGTCACACACTGTTGTCTGTCACACAGTGATTGTTGTCTGTCACACACTGTTGTCTGTCACACACTGTTGTCTGTCACACACTGTTGTCTGTCACACACTGTTGTCTGGCACACACTGACTGTTGTCTGTCACACACTGTTGTCTGTCACACACTGTTGTCTGTCACACACTGTTGTCTGTCACACACTGTTGTCTGTCACACACTGTTGTCTGTCACACACTGTTGTCTGTCACACACTGTTGTGTGTCTAGGTTCTCAAAAGCCAACAATTCTCTTGGAAGTTTATCTTAGAGAAAACAATTGTTTGAACTTTGAACCCCACATCTGGTTGCTACACGGCTGTAACCTATGACCTTCTACAACGACACAAATCTGACACTTACACCCTCCAAAAAGAAAGGAAATGATTGGTTGGTTTTAAAAAAACATTTTATTTATCGTGAGTGAGGACGACATTAAATATATGTGTGCTATTTACACAACACTTTCAACATGTAGGCAACTATTTACACATTTTAAACAGTGTTCATGATAACTGAAGCAAGTAAAATATAACCTAATAATGTTACATGTACATCTATAGCCGAGATTAGTGGTTTACCCCTGTAAACTAGCGCCCATTGAGCCTCCACCCCTGTAAACTAGCGCTCATTGGAAATCCACCCCTGTAAACTAGCGCCCTTGAGCCTCACCCCTGTAAACTAGCGCCCCTTGAGCCTCCACTTCTGTAAACTGGCGCCCCTTGGAAATCCACCCCTGTAAGCTAGCGCCCCTTGAGCCATAATCTCTAGAAAGCTGACAGTGCCGCCATAGCAAACTGAACATATATAGAAAAAATAATTTATTAAAATAGAAAAGTATTTGCATTGTTTAGAATATATATTACATTTAGATGGCTTTTGATTTAAAAAAAAAAACCATCTAATTAAAAAAAAAGACATTATTGATCAAAAGTTTATCATCGCAAAATAAACCAGAGGGTGGTCTTTGTTCCTAGAGAGAGCGTTACTGAATCTTGCTTAAACGTAACTCAATTTTGGCATTGGTAAAAACATAAGCACTTTAATTAGTACTACACATATTTTGATATTCCACAATGTCATGATTATTTAATTAGTACTACACATATTTTGATATTCCCTAATATCATGATTATTTAACTAGCGCTACACATATTTTGATATTCCCTAATATCATGATTATTGAACTAGCGCTACAAAAATATCGAAGAAAACCGGAAGTGAGCTACCTCTGGACTTGACCTTTAACCCACGAGAACGAACAAGGCAACCAGTTTCCTGTTGACGATGCCGAGAGTCCGAGGCTACAAATGTATCAGAGGGGAGAAAAGTAGGAGTTGCTGAAACCATCAAGGTCGGACCACCAAGTTTTCTCAAGGTCAGACCATCAAGTTTTCTCAAGGTCGGACCAGAATGCCAGAGAAGACACACAGTCTCTCAGACAACGCTTTTGGGTTACTTCCGGATGCTAAATTCACAACGACCTTGACCGCGTCCGACTTTTTCAGCCTAGCGACGACGCTGATGGAGCCTTGGTCGCCAAAGTCCCTATCCTGTGTGTACATCTTCGCCAGATTGGCGCCTGCAACGTTCAGGAGGATCTCCCCAACAGCGCCTGGTAGAAAGCAGAAATTGTCGTCAAAACAACAGATTCTATCCCATAATTATTTGCAGGAGCTTTACATTTAAAAGTTCCACAACGTGAGGACATTAACATTTTACAAGTATCACTTTGCTCTTACAAGTTTCTACTTGTAAAATGTTAATGTCCTCACGTGTAGGTCTACTAGGTCAGTAAATATTTAAGCTAACGAGCTTACCGCCATAGCCAATCTCTAGCACCACGTGGAAGACATACAGGCCAGCAGACGGCGCTGTGAAAATGCCAGAACTTTGGTTGTAGCCTTGACCTTCGTTCAACATGACGTCATTGAAGAGAATTGTGTCACCAGTGACGATGTTTTTCTCTTCTCTCAAAGTGGCAGAAAATGCCGCAGTTAAACTCACTGTTGGTTAGACATCAGATAAGCTTCTCAATATGACATCTAAACATATCAACGTGACATCTAAACAATTCAACATCACATCTAAACAATCGAACATGACATCTAAACTTTTGAACATGACATCTATAAAATTGAAAATGACATCTAAACAATTAAACATGACAACCAAAGAATTGAAAATGACATCTAAACAATCACCAAATCATAAATGCCACACCACAGTACGTCTTACAACACCTAGAAACATCAGCTGTAGATTCTACCACCAATTGACCGGTACAACTCACTTTTCTCTTTGACGGCCTCCAGCTGATCTGATTGGTTCCTCACGGAGAGAAGCATCTGCTGATTGGACCGCTCGACGGCCTTGACCCTTTCCAACAGGTTGTCCACACTCTTCTGGAGGTTACTGACCTTGTCGTCCAGACTGGCACCGTTAGTGGCTGGAACCACCGCAGGTTTACATTACAACCAGTCGTAGTCGTGTACATCTATGTGTTTGTTTGTGTTTGTGTGTTTAGATTACAACCAGCCTAGTCGTGTACATTTAGATTACAACCAGCCTAGTCGTGTACATTTAGATTACAACCAGCCTAGTCGTGTACATCTATGTGTTTGTGTGTGTATATATACTGAAGTATAAGAGGTTCTCACATTTTTATAAATGTTCTACATGTCCTACTCACAATTGAGACTGAGATGGACCATGTCCCTGTCCTGTCTAACTGTTGTCCTACATGTCCTACTCACCATTGAGGCTGAGACGGACCATGTCCCGGTCCTGTCTAACTGTTGTCCTACATGTCCTACATGTCCTACATGTCCTACTCACCATTGAGGCTGAGACGGACCATGTCCCGGTCTTGTTTGAGCAGTCCTGTCTCGTCCAGGTAGGACATGACGCAGGTGTAGATGCCCACGTTGTCACTGCTGGGGTACCTGATGGTCAGCGTCAGGTAACTTTCTGCGATGTCAGTGTTGTTGATGGCACCCTGAGCCTATAGATACAAGCATTCAACAATCTCATGGGGTGACACCATGAGCCTACAGACACCATGAGCCTACAGACACCATGACCTACAGACACCATGAACCTACAGACACCATGGCCTACAGACACCATGAGCCTACAGACACCATGGCCTACAGACACAAGCATTGTTAAATGGGCCTAAACACCTAATTTAGGTAACCATCTCAGCGCCATGGGTTCATGATTCATTGATTTCATGCGAATTTTGGAACCAAACTAAAATTCCAGCTAATCAGTCGCTTACTTTTGAAACCGAACCCCCCCCCCTTTTACTACGAATTTACAAAAACCCACCTGGAAATGCCACATTTAACTACACGTGTAAACAAGCCATCTGAAAATGCCACATTTAACACAGTAGTAGAAAACCCCACCTTTAGATCAAGTGAAACAAAAGCCCACCTGGAAAAGCCCCCCGTCGCCGTGGGCGTAGTTCAGCTTGTCCGGAGGTTGGATGTTGACGATGGGCGTCTCGGCGTCCTTGGAGATCTCCATCAGCAGGATCTGTCTGGCCTTGACCCCGGTACCATCGGGGAGACACGTCATCACAATGGCGTCCGTCACACCGTCAAGAAAGTCGCTGGGCACCACATCCAGATGTACCGCCCCGCCTGGTAAAGTAGCGTTCACATGTGCAACAGCAGCCTTTGTTTTTACATGTATATTAACATGCATTTTATTTACTTTAAGCAGAGCTAACATATAAATAATTATAATGCAAGGAATAGATTAAATTTATTATTTCAATCTGCTGGATTCAACTAGAGTTTATTTGAGCTTAATTAAAACTTCTAATTAAAACTTCTAATTAAAACTTCTAATTACCTCCGTAAACAAGTAGAGCAAGGAGCGGAGCCCAAGCATTGGCAACTTTTGTTTGCATCTCCGGGTGGCAACTTTAGAATTTTACTGGCAACTTTTCTATCAAGTCAATGTTCAGTTTTTATCTTTATCAAGTCAATGTTCAGTTTAGGTCTCTTTAAGTCAACGTTCACTTTTGATCTTTACTAAGTCAATGTTCAGTTTTGGTTAAAGAAAAATGCGTGCTTGTAGTAAACAGAAAGGAAATGGAGTAACTCTTGTTGTCGTCTGGTGAGAAAAGTCCTTTAGACAGCGGCTGGTCTACAGAACTCTCACAGACAAGAACTTATATAGGGGGACTCGGCACCCTGACACTGGCGGATAATGTCAGTAGAAAGTAATCATCACACACAAGTACCTGTAGCGTTAAGGTAGTATCGCTACCTTGTAATCAAATGCAGGATCGATACCACCTTTGTGGTACACCCAACAACCCGGCCCGTGGTTTCATGTGACGCAAGTCCCCTCCCCTCAAGTGTCTTCATGTACACTCCACAGATAACTAGCCGCCAAAACAGCGGCGGGGGTGGGGGTGGGGTAGAGCTGCTTCAAGTTTCATGCAACAAAAGATGCTGCCACAATCAATATAAAAAACCCTCAGATAATTTTATAATTTTAATGTTATCGAAAACACCACAATCAATATAAAAATCCCTTAGATAATTTTATAATTTTAATGTTATCGAAAACTTACACCAGAAGAACAACGCTAGTCTTCACTTAATGGAGAGCAAAAGCTAGGGTATCTAAACCATATCTTTAAGTGCAAAGTTTATTTTAAGTCCACGATTAGAGAAGTCTTGTCATGGGTCAATCAGAACGTGTTGATTTTCAAAACCTGGTGTTGCACAAACTACAATGATCAATACTATTGTTTAGCTGTTATTAAAAGATCTATTGTCTTACAGCCGAATCGATTAGCGAAAATAATAATATAAATAAACTAACAGAGCGTTTGTAGAAAGTGAATATAAAAAGACGATAGAGTTATTACATGCTTTAGTATAGTATAATAAAGCCAATGGCCAGTTTCACTAAGTTTATGTTTACCTTTAAAGGCCAGGGCGGCGCCTAGCCGAAAAGGCTATAGATGTATATAAATTTGATTAAATTTTGAAACGAAATGGGAAAAGCAGACTTGGTCTTTAAATTTACATCTTTTTAGCGTCCCTTTTGTCTGTTTAGACCTGTAGACATAAACACTGTTGACACCACTATCCCACGTGACTGGCCTAGTTAAGGCTCCTCCTGAAATCTCCAGTTGGTTGGTTTGTTAATCGTCCATTTGTATTGGCTTATTTAATATCTATTTAGATATGAAATTAGATATTCTTGCGTCGCCGTTGAAATTATCTGGAATATTAAAATAAATGAGTACAGTAGATTAAACATGAGTATGAAATTGGACATAGAGACATCCTGGCCCAATCTAAGAAAAAGCTCAGAGAAAACTTTACCAATTGCGTATTAAAACGTTCTCAAGCAGAGACCATCTCCCATCCGGTGAATCACCAATTTGTCGCCTGCTTATCTTTACCGTCAAAGTAGAGGACTCTTGCTGTGATCTCACTAAGGACTGATGACGTCAAACGCTCTGATAGGACTTTAAAAAAACGGGTTAATTGCGGATCTCAACTGCCACAGAAGATATCGGTGAGAAATCTTTTAAACCTGCGTGACAGGCTGCAGTTAAATCGTCAGCCTGTGTCACTGTGACAGGCTGCAGGTAAAGAGTCACAAATTGTGACAGGCTGCAGGTAAAGAGTCACCCTGTGATGAGCTGTTTCGTCCTCTCTAAACGCAGACGCCCCCCCCCCCCCCATATGGTGTGTAGTGTGAAAGTCAACAAAATAAATAAATAAACAGTAAAAAAAAAACCTGGACAAAAAATACAATAGACTAGTTTTATTTCGCTCTAGATATTTTTTTTTTCTGTTGTTGATTGTGTGCACATTTTTTCCCCCTCGTTTTCTTTAACTTGCTTTCGCGTCTGTTTTTCCATCAAATCTTGCGATCAAAATTTCGGGCACTTCCCAGTTAGCTAGCGCGCTGAAATTTTCAGGGATGCTTTGTTTCCGATGACAATACAATATTAAATTATTATTATTACTAAATTGATCCATGGAAACATTTTATTGATCATTTTAGACTCCTATTGATTTGTACCAAAAAAGGGACATAACCTGGTAATTGTAATTTGATAAAAACAAGGTTCGGTACTTTCCCTCTTTTGGCTTACTGAAAAACAAATGAAAAAAATCATGAAGGAGCGAGCACGCGATTGGCTGAGTAGTGGTCACGCGGTGTTTGTGTACAAACCTATGCAAATCTGACTGATCCGGAAGTAGAATGTTGATGGTCGAATGGTTTGCACGCGAGGGCAAAATGGTGAAAGAAACGGCAACACAGAAGAAACGTCGATTGGAAAAGGCACGCCCGAAGTATCAGGAGAAGCGCAATGCAGGATACAGATTGGAAAATCCTCCTAAACGACCAAAAATTATGGAAGAAGGTGAGTATCAAAAGAAGCTTGAAAAAGGTCGAAACCGAAAATCGTGGGGCGCCGTGATTTTCTTACAGTTTCTAATACTTCGGCGCCCCACGTTTTTCATTTTTTGTCATAATGCGCACGCAGATTCCGATCGCTTATAGCAGAGTGATCGTTTGCATTATTGTGATGTATAGCATTTATTTTCTACTTTTTAGTTCAATCAGAAAACGTGGGTTTTTAAAAAAAAAAATTATGATAATTAATTTTGTCGATAGGGGTATGAGAGATTAATGTTAATAGTTTTTTCCAGGCAATAACTTTTATTATTTAAATAAAGCAAATAATAATGGCATAGCTAGAACATGAAAAATCTACTAAATAAAAATAAATAAAACGAACATTAGAAACTATCAAAGATATCAAGTTCCATTGTTTAACATACTTTTGACAGACTTGCCAGATAAGAAGTTACACTTTTCACAATTTTTGGAGGGCAGAAACTGAGATATAAGTTTGGGCCTATTCACGTGTGGTTTGTAGTCTGACAATCAAATAGGTCAAATTACTAAATTAGGAAACAGATTAATTTAAAAGTCTTCTGTAAATAAATAAATAAATAAATACACACACACACACACACACACACACATATATATATATATATATATATATATATATATATATATATATATATATATATATGTGTGTGTGTGTGTGTGTGGGGGGTTGAGAGAATTATTTTTTGCGGGGGTGGATTGGGGGTGGGGGGCTCTTGTTCCGCTATTGAGTGTAGCATATAAAAATATTAGTGATGAAAGATCTAACAATTGAATTGAAACGAATGTAATAGGCTTGAAATGTCTATATAATCACACTAAATTTAAAAAAAAAATAATTAAAGTTACATATCAAAGTATTAAAGCCGTTTACATGAAAAGCCGTTTAGAATTATTTTATCTATTCAATTATTTTTTAAAAAGCCGCCCTTACATTGAAGTCAACCGGAGTGGCCAGGGAGAGTAAAACAATGTAAGTCAATTTTTTTTCTCCATGATAAAATTCGCAATAGCGGTCAATCGAGGTACATTACCCAGTAGTTTTTTTTTTTTTAATATTAAATAATATTAGTTCCCCTATCACCACAACACACTGACTCTACTAATCCAAATTTAAAATAAAAGTGTTAGCTAAATTACTATTATATTGCTAGTCTAGTTATTATTTTAAAAATATTTCTAGCCTTAGTAAAACCGGAAGTCATTCTCAAATGTTATAAAATAGTCAATTTTGGTTGAAAAATTGTATCGTGGTACAAAAATGTACTTTACAAAAAAGCTGAGCCATGAAATAAAAACTTAAAGGTTGCCAGGTGAACTAGTTGCTGTCACTGTCTAGTCTGGCGGTCACTCCTTCGTTCTTTAGGACTGGCAGACTTTCTTCGTGGGTTGTCTCAAGATTTTTGTTAGGGGTGTCAGCATCAGACAGACTTTCCTCGTGGGTTGTCTCAAGATTTTTGTTAGGGGTGTCAGCATCAGATAGACTTTCTTCGTGGGTTGTCTCAATATTTTTGTTAGGGGTGTCAGCATCAGACAGACTTTCTTCGTGGGTTGTCTCAATATTTTTGTTAGGGGTGTCAGCATCAGACAGACTTTCTTCGTGGGTTGTCTCAATATTTTTGTTAGGGTTGTCAGCATCGTTGTCCTTGATGTCAGCCGAGTCAGCGTCCTCAAGGTTGGAGTCAGCATGACTGGAGCCAGTGTGGTGGATATTGAATGAAGACGTGTCACTAGCGTGAGTCGATTTGTTTCCCTCATGTCCAGTGTTGTCTGTGGTGTTCGGTCTGTCTGGTCTCACGCTTGCCGAGTCGTCCGTACCGCTGCTCTCGTCATCTCGCGGTCTCTCGCGCTCGTCTCGGTCACTCCGTTTGACTTCCGGTGGTTTGTTTATGTTCTTGCTTTCTCTGATGGCCGCTCTACTTCCTCTGGTCGCGCCGTCTCTTCTTTGGGCGGCCTTGCTATTTCGAGAAGGCGTGTAGGCAGTCCATATGGTTTTAGGAGTGTTCTGCCCTTTTTTAGGGATGTTCTGCCCCTTTTTAGGGATGTTCTTCCCATCTTTGGGGACGTTCTGCCCATCTTTGGGGATGTTCTGCCCATCTTTGGAGATGTTCTGCCCATCTTTAGTGGATTGAACTTGCTTACCTCTGACTCCAGCCTTCACTAGACTCACACTGTTGCTGCCGTCTCTCTGAGGCTTCATGTAGGGCGTGCTTGTGGATGTGTGTGTTCTCAGTTCGCTCCGTGTACTGGTCCCGGCTGGGGATGTGTGTGTTCTCAGTTCGCTCCGTGTACTGACCCCGGGGGCGGGACGGTAGCTTTTCGCCCTGTACCTCGGGCTGAGGCTGTGTTTGACGTCGTATCCCCACTGTGGTTGGTCTTCTTGAAGGTTCTCGCGAGACGCAGGGGCGACAACAAAGATGTCTGTGTAAGGGAGAGCAGCCGTCTGATGTTTTTGGACATTTGTCGACTTGCCATTAGAGTCGCTGACCTTGCTGCTAGATACTAAAGGTAAAAAAATGTTTGAAAGAAATTAGAAATAAAAAGCCGGAAAGTTTAGACTACAAAAACAAGCAATAGAAAAAAACCAACCAACCTGGTTCTTTAGTTCTCTCTTCTCTTGTCCTCTTCAATCTGCTGAACGGGAGAAAGGGGCGGACAATTTGTTTTAATCAGAACAAAAATCTTTTATTTAAAAGTTAAATGTAAACACTTATCAGTGTGTGTCTATCATGAACGTACGGTGTGTCTGTCGTTAACGTACGGTGTGTCTGTCGTTAACGTACGGTGTGTCTGTCGTTAACGTACGGTGTGTCTGTCGTTAACGTACAGTGTGTCTGTCGTTAACGTACGGTGTGTCTGTCGTTAACGTACGGTGTGTCTGTCGTTAACGTACGGTGTGTCTGTCGTTAACGTACGGTGTGTCTGTCGTTAACGTACGGTGTGTCTGTCGTTAACGTACAGTGTGTCTGTCGTTAACGTACGGTGTGTCTGTCGTTAACGTACGGTGTGTCTGTCGTTAACGTACGGTGTGTCTGTCGTTAACGTACGGTGTGTCTGTCGTTAACGTACGGTGTGTCTGTCGTTAACGTACGGTGTGTCTGTTTTCTTGTGGTAGCAGAGGCAGACGGCCAGCAGTACGAGGGCCACTAGCAGCACCAGGGCCAACAGGCAGAACATGGCCACCGCCCCGGGGGAGGACACGAAGTCTGTGGCGTCTGCGGCGTCGGCTGCTTGGTACGGCTCTACTACGGTGACGTCAAGGAGGGCGGGGTCGGACAAACCCAGGACAGGCGTCCCGTCTACAGATCTCTGCAGGACCTAGACAGGACACAGGGGTTATGTGGGGGTCTTATGGACATGTGGGGTTATGTGGGGGTCGTGCGGAAATGTGGGGTTATGTGGGGATCATGTGGGGGTCATGTGGACATGTGGAGTTATGTGGGGGTCGTGTGGGGTTATGTGGGGGTCGTGTGGAAATGTGGGGTTATGTGGGGGTCATGTGGAGTTATTTGGGGGTCGTGTGGGGTTATGTGGGGGTCGTGTTGAAATGTGGGGTTATGTGGGGGTCATGTGGAGTTATTTGGGGGTCGTGTGGGGTTATGTGGGGGTCGTGTGGAGTTATGTGGGGGTCGTGTGGGGTTAAGTGGGGTTTTGTGGGGGTCGTGTGGGGTTATGTGGGGGTCGTGTGGAAATGTGGGGTTATGTGGGGGTCTTATGGACATGTGGGGTTATGTGGGGGTCATGTGGGGTTATGTGGGGGTCTTGTGTACATGTGGAGTTGTGTGGCATGAGGACACGATGGTTTAGGAAGATGGGACGGGTTTCTGTGGGGTTGGAGTAGTGATATGGATAAACGGGCATTGACCATTTGGTGATCTACGAAGACTTGTGGTAACTATATAAACCAATGACCTCTAGATGACCTTACCTTCAGTATGTCTCTGTCGGCCATGAAGGTTTTGGGATTGTTGACGTTAACCAAGTCGTCTGCTTGCACATCGTTGACGACATATGTGTAGACTGCAGTGCTGGAAAGATATAGCGAGATCGAATACACCCAGCAATTCTAAACCCCACCCCGCCTCATTATTTCCTCCAAATGTAGACTACTGAAATAGCTATCAATTAGGATAATTATTCGGTGTCTAGTAAGTGAAAAGTTGTATTTATCTCAGACAATAGGAAGCAAAGATTGGACATTTTAAAAGTATGGCTAACAATTGACAGTAGTGGACAGGGTGGATGGACAGCGTAGATAGACAAAGACGTACTGTGTATCTAAAAGTCTCCTACGATAACTGGTGCTGGTATCGATGACATTGGAGAATCCGATTCTTTGAGAGTTGGAGAAAAACATTTGCGCCCTGTCTCGAAATATGGACCTGGAACATGAGAGGAGATTGGCAGTTATTGGGGCGTGGAACATGAGAGGGGATTGGCAGTTATTGGGGCGTGGACCTGGAACATGAGAGGAGATTGGCAGTTATTGGGGCGTGGACCTGGAACATGAGAGGAGATTGGCAGTTATTGGGGCGTGGACCTGGAACATAAGAGGGGATTGGCAGTTATTGGGGCGTGGACCTGGAACATAAGAGGGGATTGGCAGTTATTGGGGCGTGGACCTGGAACATAAGAGGAGATTGGCAGTTATTGGGGCGTGGACCTGGAACATAAGAGGGGATTGGCAGTTATTGGGGCGTGGACCTGGAACATAAGAGGAGATTGGCAGTTATTGGGGCGTGGACCTGGAACATAAGAGGAGATTGGCAGTTATTGGGGCGTGGACCTGGAACATAAGAGGGGATTGGCAGTTATTGGGGCGTGGACCTGGAACATAAGAGGGGATTGGCAGTTATTGGGGCGTGGACCTGGAACATAAGAGGGGATTGGCAGTTATTGGGGCGTGGACCTGGAACATAAGAGGAGATTGGCAGTTATTGGGGCGTGGACCTGGAACATAAGAGGGGATTGGCAGTTATTGGGGCGTGGACCTGGAACATAAGAGGAGATTGGCAGTTATTGGGGCGTGGACCTGGAACATAAGAGGGGATTGGCAGTTATTGGGGCGTGGACCTGGAACATAAGAGGGGATTGGCAGTTATTGGGGCGTGGACCTGGAACATAAGAGGAGATTGGCAGTTATTGGGGCGTGGACCTGGAACATAAGAGGGGATTGGCAGTTATTGGGGCGTGGACCTGGAACATAAGAGGAGATTGGCAGTTATTGGGGCGTGGACCTGGAACATAAGAGGAGATTGGCAGTTATTGGGGCGTGGACCTGGAACATAAGAGGGGATTGGCAGTTATTGGGGCGTGGACCTGGAACATAAGAGGGGATTGGCAGTTATTGGGGCGTGGACCTGGAACATAAGAGGGGATTGGCAGTTATTGGGGCGTGGACCTGGAACATAAGAGGAGATTGGCAGTTATTGGGGCGTGGAACATGAGAGGAGATTGGCAGTTATTGGGGCGTGGACCTGGAACATGAGAGGGGATTGGCAGTTATTGGGGCGTGGACCTGGAACATGAGAGAAGATTGGCAGTTATTGGGGCGTGGACCTGGAACATAAGAGGGGATTGGCAGTTATTGGGGCGTGGACCTGGAACATAAGAGGGGATTGGCAGTTATTGGGGCGTGGACCTGGAACATGAGAGGGGATTGGCAGTTATTGGGGCGTGGACCTGGAACATGAGAGGGGATTGGCAGTTATTGGGGCGTGGACCTGGAACATAAGAGGAGATTGGCAGTTATTGGGGCGTGGACCTGGAACATGAGAGGGGATTGGCAGTTATTGGGGCGTGGACCTGGAACATAAGAGGAGATTGGCAGTTATTGGGGCGTGGACCTGGAACATGAGAGGGGATTGGCAGTTATTGGGGCGTGGACCTGGAACATGAGAGGGGATTGGCAGTTATTGGGGCGTGGACCTGGAACATGAGAGGAGATTGGCAGTTATTGGGGCGTGGACCTAGAACATGAGAGGAGATTGGCAGTTATTGGGGCGTGGAACATGAGAGGGGATTGGCAGTTATTGGGGCGTGTAACATGAGAGGAGATTGGCAGTTATTGGGGCTAGGACCTGGAACATAAGAGGGGATTGGCAGTTATTGGGGCGTGGACCTGGAACATGAGAGGAGATTGGCAGTTATTGGGGCGTGGACCTGGAACATGAGAGAAGATTGGCAGTTATTGGGGCGTGGACCTGGAACATGAGAGGGGATTGGCAGTTATTGGGGCGTGGAACATGAGAGGGGATTGGCAGTTATTGGGGCGTGGACCTGGAACATGAGAGGGGATTGGCAGTTATTGGGGCGTGGAACATGAGAGGGGATTGGCAGTTATTGGGGCGTGGACCTGGAACATGAGAGAAGATTGGCAGTTATTGGGGCGTGGACCTGGAACATGAGAGGAGATTGGCAGTTATTGGGACGTGGACCATGAGAGGAGATTGGCAGTTATTGGGGCGTGGAACATGAGAGGGGATTGGCAGTTATTGGGGCGTGGACCTGGAACATGAGAGGGGATTGGCAGTTATTGGGGCGTGGACCTGGAACATGAGAGAAGATTGGCAGTTATTGGGGCGTGGAACATGAGAGGGGATTGGCAGTTATTGGGGCGTGGACCTGGAACATGAGAGGAGATTGGCAGTTATTGGGGCGTGGACCTGGAACATGAGAGAAGATTGGCAGTTATTGGGGCGTGGACCTGGAACATGAGAGGGGATTGGCAGTTATTGGGGCGTGGAACATGAGAGGGGATTGGCAGTTATTGGGGCGTGGACCTGGAACATGAGAGGGGATTGGCAGTTATTGGGGCGTGGAACATGAGAGGGGATTGGCAGTTATTGGGGCGTGGACCTGGAACATGAGAGGAGATTGGCAGTTATTGGGGCGTGGACCTGGAACATGAGAGGAGATTGGCAGTTATTGGGGCGTGGACCTGGAACATGAGAGGGGATTGGCAGTTATTGGGGCGTGGACCTGGAACATGAGAGGGGATTGGCAGTTATTGGGGCGTGGACCTGGAACATGAGAGGGGATTGGCAGTTATTGGGGCGTGGACCTGGAACATGAGAGGGGATTGGCAGTTATTGGGGCGTGGACCTGGAACATGAGAGGGGATTGGCAGTTATTGGAGCGTGGACCTGGAACATGAGAGGGGATTGGCAGTTATTGGGGCGTGGACCTGGAACATGAGAGGGGATTGGCAGTTATTGGGGCGTGGAACATAAGAGGAGATTGGCAGTTATTGGGGCGTGGACCTGGAACATGAGAGGAGATTGGCAGTTATTGGGGCGTGGACCATGAGAGGGGATTGGCAGTTATTGGGGCCTGGAACATGAGAGGGGATTGGCAGTTATTGGGGCGTGGACCTGGAACATGAGAGAAGATTGGCAGTTATTGGAGCGTGGAACATGAGAGGGGATTGGCAGTTATTGGGGCGTGGACCTGGAACATGAGAGAAGATTGGCAGTTATTGGGGCGTGGACCTGGAACATGAGAGGGGATTGGCAGTTATTGGGGCGTGGAACATAAGAGGAGATTGGCAGTTATTGGGGCGTGGACCTGGAACATGAGAGGAGATTGGCAGTTATTGGGGCGTGGACCATGAGAGGGGATTGGCAGTTATTGGGGCGTGGAACATGAGAGGGGATTGGCAGTTATTGGGGCGTGGACCTGGAACATGAGAGAAGATTGGCAGTTATTGGGGCGTGGACCTGGAACATGAGAGGAGATTGGCAGTTATTGGGGCGTGGACCTGGAACATGAGAGAAGATTGGCAGTTATTGGGGCGTGGACCTGGAACAGAGAGGGGATTGGCAGTTATTGGGGCGTGGAACATAAGAGGGGATTGGCAGTTATTGGGGCGTGGAACATAAGAGGGGATTGGCAGTTATTGGGGCGTGGAACATGAGAGGAGATTGGCAGTTATTGGGGCGTGGAACATGAGAGGGGATTGGCAGTTATTGGGGCGTGGACCTGGAACATGAGAGAAGATTGGCAGTTATTGGGGCGTGGACCTGGAACATGAGAGGGGATTGGCAGTTATTGGGGCGTGGAACATAAGAGGGGATTGGCAGTTATTGGGGCGTGGACCTGGAACATGAGAGGAGATTGGCAGTTATTGGGGCGTGGAACATGAGAGGGGATTGGCAGTTATTGGGGCGTGGAACATAAGAGGAGATTGGCAGTTATTGGGGCGTGGACCTGGAACATGAGAGGAGATTGGCAGTTATTGGGGCGTGGACCATGAGAGGGGATTGGCAGTTATTGGGGCGTGGACCTGGAACATGAGAGAAGATTGGCAGTTATTGGGGCGTGGACCTGGAACATGAGAGAAGATTGGCAGTTATCGGGGCGTGGACCTGGAACATGAGAGAAGATTGGCAGTTATTGGGGCGTGGACCTGGAACATGAGAGAAGATTGGCAGTTATTGGGGCGTGGACCTGGAACATGAGAGGAGATTGGCAGTTATTGGGGCGTGGACCTGGAACATGAGAGGAGATTGGCAGTTATTGGGGCGTGGACCTGGAACATGAGAGGGGATTGGCAGTTATTGGGGCGTGGAACATGAGAGGGGATTGGCAGTTATTGGGGCGTGGACCTGGAACATGAGAGGAGATTGGCAGTTATTGGGGCGTGGAACATGAGAGGGGATTGGCAGTTATTGGGGCGTGGAACATGAGAGGGTATTGGCAGTTATTGGGGCGTGGACCTGGAACATGAGAGGGGATTGGCAGTTATTGGGGCGTGGAACATGAGAGGGGATTGGCAGTTATTGGGGCGTGGACCTGGAACATGAGAGGAGATTGGCAGTTATTGGGGCGTGGACCTGGAACATGAGAGGAGATTGGCAGTTATTGGGGCGTGGACCTGGAACATGAGAGGGGATTGGCAGTTATTGGGGCCTGGAACATGAGAGGGGATTGGCAGTTATTGGGGCGTGGACCTGGAACATGAGAGAAGATTGGCAGTTATTGGAGCGTGGACCTGGAACATGAGAGGGGATTGGCAGTTATTGGGGCGTGGACCTGGAACATGAGAGGGGATTGGCAGTTATTGGGGCGTGGAACATAAGAGGAGATTGGCAGTTATTGGGGCGTGGACCTGGAACATGAGAGGAGATTGGCAGTTATTGGGGCGTGGACCATGAGAGGGGATTGGCAGTTATTGGGGCCTGGAACATGAGAGGGGATTGGCAGTTATTGGGGCGTGGACCTGGAACATGAGAGAAGATTGGCAGTTATTGGAGCGTGGAACATGAGAGGGGATTGGCAGTTATTGGGGCGTGGACCTGGAACATGAGAGAAGATTGGCAGTTATTGGGGCGTGGACCTGGAACATGAGAGGGGATTGGCAGTTATTGGGGCGTGGAACATAAGAGGAGATTGGCAGTTATTGGGGCGTGGACCTGGAACATGAGAGGAGATTGGCAGTTATTGGGGCGTGGACCATGAGAGGGGATTGGCAGTTATTGGGGCGTGGAACATGAGAGGGGATTGGCAGTTATTGGGACGTGGACCTGGAACATGAGAGGAGATTGGCAGTTATTGGGGCGTGGACCATAAGAGAAGATTGGCAGTTATTGGGGCGTGGACCTGGAACATGAGAGGAGATTGGCAGTTATTGGGGCGTGGAACATGAGAGGGGATTGGCAGTTATTGGGGCGTGGACCTGGAACATGAGAGGAGATTGGCAGTTATTGGGGCGTGGAACATGAGAGGGGATTGGCAGTTATTGGGGCGTGGACCTGGAACATGAGAGAAGATTGGCAGTTATTGGGGCGTGGACCTGGAACATGAGAGGAGATTGGCAGTTATTGGGGCGTGGACCTGGAACATGAGAGAAGATTGGCAGTTATTGGGGCGTGGACCTGGAACAGAGAGGGGATTGGCAGTTATTGGGGCGTGGAACATAAGAGGGGATTGGCAGTTATTGGGGCGTGGAACATAAGAGGGGATTGGCAGTTATTGGGGCGTGGAACATGAGAGGAGATTGGCAGTTATTGGGGCGTGGAACATGAGAGGGGATTGGCAGTTATTTGGGCGTGGACCTGGAACATGAGAGAAGATTGGCAGTTATTGGGGCGTGGACCTTGAACATGAGAGGGGATTGGCAGTTATTGGGGCGTGGAACATAAGAGGGGATTGGCAGTTATTGGGGCGTGGACCTGGAACATGAGAGGAGATTGGCAGTTATTGGGGCGTGGAACATGAGAGGGGATTGGCAGTTATTGGGGCGTGGAACATAAGAGGAGATTGGCAGTTATTGGGGCGTGGACCTGGAACATAAAAGGAGATTGGCAGTTATTGGGGCGTGGACCATGAGAGGGGATTGGCAGTTATTGGGGCGTGGACCTGGAACATGAGAGAAGATTGGCAGTTATTGGGGCGTGGACCTGGAACATGAGAGAAGATTGGCAGTTATCGGGGCGTGGACCTGGAACATGAGAGAAGATTGGCAGTTATTGGGGCGTGGACCTGGAACATGAGAGAAGATTGGCAGTTATTGGGGCGTGGAACATAAGAGGGGATTGGCAGTTATTGGGGCGTGGAACATGAGAGGGGATTGGCAGTTATTGGGGCGTGGACCTGGAACATGAGAGAAGATTGGCAGTTATTGGGGCGTGGAACATGAGAGAAGATTGGCAGTTATTGGGGCGTGGAACATAAGAGGAGATTGGCAGTTATTGGGGCGTGGACCTGGAACATGAGAGGAGATTGGCAGTTATTGGGGCGTGGACCTGGAACATGAGAGGAGATTGGCAGTTATTGGGGCGTGGACCTGGAACATGAGAGGGGATTGGCAGTTATTGGGGCGTGGACCTGGAACATGAGAGAAGATTGGCAGTTATTGGGGCGTGGAACATGAGAGAAGATTGGCAGTTATTGGGGCGTGGAACATAAGAGGAGATTGGCAGTTATTGGGGCGTGGACCTGGAACATGAGAGGAGATTGGCAGTTATTGGGGCGTGGACCTGGAACATGAGAGGAGATTGGCAGTTATTGGGGCGTGGACCTGGAACATGAGAGGGGATTGGCAGTTATTGGGGCGTGGACCTGGAACATGAGAGGGGATTGGCAGTTATTGGGGCGTGGACCTGGAACATGAGAGGAGATTGGCAGTTATTGGGGCGTGGAACATGAGAGGGGATTGGCAGTTATTGGGGCGTGGAACATGAGAGGGGATTGGCAGTTATTGGGGCGTGGACCTGGAACATGAGAGGGGATTGGCAGTTATTGGGGCGTGGAACATGAGAGGGGATTGGCAGTTATTGGGGCGTGGACCTGGAACATGAGAGAAGATTGGCAGTTATTGGGGCGTGGACCTGGAACATGAGAGGAGATTGGCAGTTATTGGGACGTGGACCATGAGAGGAGATTGGCAGTTATTGGGGCGTGGAACATGAGAGGGGATTGGCAGTTATTGGGGCGTGGACCTGGAACATGAGAGGGGATTGGCAGTTATTGGGGCGTGGACCTGGAACATGAGAGAAGATTGGCAGTTATTGGGGCGTGGAACATGAGAGGGGATTGGCAGTTATTGGGGCGTGGACCTGGAACATGAGAGGAGATTGGCAGTTATTGGGGCGTGGACCTGGAACATGAGAGAAGATTGGCAGTTATTGGGGCGTGGACCTGGAACATGAGAGGGGATTGGCAGTTATTGGGGCGTGGAACATGAGAGGGGATTGGCAGTTATTGGGGCGTGGACCTGGAACATGAGAGGGGATTGGCAGTTATTGGGGCGTGGAACATGAGAGGGGATTGGCAGTTATTGGGGCGTGGACCTGGAACATGAGAGGAGATTGGCAGTTATTGGGGCGTGGACCTGGAACATGAGAGGAGATTGGCAGTTATTGGGGCGTGGACCTGGAACATGAGAGGGGATTGGCAGTTATTGGGGCCTGGAACATGAGAGGGGATTGGCAGTTATTGGGGCGTGGACCTGGAACATGAGAGAAGATTGGCAGTTATTGGGGCGTGGAACATGAGAGGGGATTGGCAGTTATTGGGGCGTGGAACATGAGAGGGGATTGGCAGTTATTGGGGCGTGGACCTGGAACATGAGAGGGGATTGGCAGTTATTGGGGCGTGGAACATGAGAGGAGATTGGCAGTTATTGGGGCGTGGACCATGAGAGGGGATTGGCAGTTATTGGGGCCTGGAACATGAGAGGGGATTGGCAGTTATTGGGGCGTGGACCTGGAACATGAGAGAAGATTGGCAGTTATTGGAGCGTGGAACATGAGAGGGGATTGGCAGTTATTGGGGCGTGGACCTGGAACATGAGAGAAGATTGGCAGTTATTGGGGCGTGGACCTGGAACATGAGAGGGGATTGGCAGTTATTGGGGCGTGGAACATAAGAGGAGATTGGCAGTTATTGGGGCGTGGACCTGGAACATGAGAGGAGATTGGCAGTTATTGGGGCGTGGACCTGGAACATGAGAGAAGATTGGCAGTTATTGGAGCGTGGAACATGAGAGGGGATTGGCAGTTATTGGGGCGTGGACCTGGAACATGAGAGAAGATTGGCAGTTATTGGGGCGTGGACCTGGAACATGAGAGGGGATTGGCAGTTATTGGGGCGTGGAACATAAGAGGAGATTGGCAGTTATTGGGGCGTGGACCTGGAACATGAGAGGAGATTGGCAGTTATTGGGGCGTGGACCATGAGAGGGGATTGGCAGTTATTGGGGCGTGGAACATGAGAGGGGATTGGCAGTTATTGGGACGTGGACCTGGAACATGAGAGGAGATTGGCAGTTATTGGGGCGTGGACCATAAGAGAAGATTGGCAGTTATTGGGGCGTGGACCTGGAACATGAGAGGAGATTGGCAGTTATTGGGGCGTGGAACATGAGAGGGGATTGGCAGTTATTGGGGCGTGGACCTGGAACATGAGAGGAGATTGGCAGTTATTGGGGCGTGGAACATGAGAGGGGATTGGCAGTTATTGGGGCGTGGACCTGGAACATGAGAGGAGATTGGCAGTTATTGGGGCGTGGACCTGGAACATGAGAGAAGATTGGCAGTTATTGGGGCGTGGACCTGGAACATGAGAGGGGATTGGCAGTTATTAGGGCGTGGAACATAAGAGGGGATTGGCAGTTATTGGGGCGTGGAACATAAGAGGGGATTGGCAGTTATTGGGGCGTGGAACATGAGAGGAGATTGGCAGTTATTGGGGCGTGGAACATGAGAGGGGATTGGCAGTTATTGGGGCGTGGACCTGGAACATGAGAGAAGATTGGCAGTTATTGGGGCGTGGACCTGGAACATGAGAGGGGATTGGCAGTTATTGGGGCGTGGAACATAAGAGGGGATTGGCAGTTATTGGGGCGTGGACCTGGAACATGAGAGGAGATTGGCAGTTATTGGGGCGTGGACCTGGAACATGAGAGGAGATTGGCAGTTATTGGGGCGTGGAACATGAGAGGGGATTGGCAGTTATTGGGGCGTGGAACATAAGAGGAGATTGGCAGTTATTGGGGCGTGGACCTGGAACATGAGAGGAGATTGGCAGTTATTGGGGCGTGGACCATGAGAGGGGATTGGCAGTTATTGGGGCGTGGACCTGGAACATGAGAGAAGATTGGCAGTTATTGGGGCGTGGACCTGGAACATGAGAGAAGATTGGCAGTTATCGGGGCGTGGACCTGGAACATGAGAGAAGATTGGCAGTTATTGGGGCGTGGACCTGGAACATGAGAGAAGATTGGCAGTTATTGGGGCGTGGACCTGGAACATGAGAGGAGATTGGCAGTTATTGGGGCGTGGACCTGGAACATGAGAGGAGATTGGCAGTTATTGGGGCGTGGACCTGGAACATGAGAGGGGATTGGCAGTTATTGGGGCGTGGACCTGGAACATGAGAGGAGATTGGCATTTATTGGGGCGTGGACCTGGAACATGAGAGGGGATTGGCAGTTATTGGGGCGTGGACCTGGAACATGAGAGGGGATTGGCAGTTATTGGGGCGTGGACCTGGAACATGAGAGGAGATTGGCAGTTATTGGGGCGTGGACCTGGAACATGAGAGGGGATTGGCAGTTATTGGGGCGTGGACCTGGAACATGAGAGGGGATTGGCAGTTATTGGGGCGTGGAACATAAGAGGAGATTGGCAGTTATTGGGGCGTGGACCATAAGAGGAGATTGGCAGTTATTGGGGCGTGGACCTGGAACATGAGAGGAGATTGGCAGTTATTGGGGCGTGGACCATGAGAGGGGATTGGCAGTTATTGGGGCGTGGACCTGGAACATGAGAGGAGATTGGCAGTTATTGGGGCGTGGACCTGGAACATAAGAGGAGATTGGCAGTTATTGGGGCGTGGACCTGGAACATGAGAGGAGATTGGCAGTTATTGGGGCGTGGACCATGAGAGGGGATTGGCAGTTATTGGGGCGTGGACCTGGAACATGAGAGGAGATTGGCAGTTATTGGGGCGTGGACCTGGAACATGAGAGGAGATTGGCAGTTATTGGGGCGTGGACCTGGAACATGAGAGGAGATTGGCAGTTATTGGGGCGTGGAACATGAGAGGGGATTGGCAGTTATTGGGGCGTGGACCTGGAACATAAGAGGAGATTGGCAGTTATTGGGGCGTGGACCATAAGAGGAGATTGGCAGTTATTGGGGCGTGGACCTGGAACATGAGAGGAGATTGGCAGTTATTGGGGCGTGGACCATGAGAGGGGATTGGCAGTTATTGGGGCGTGGACCTGGAACATGAGAGGAGATTGGCAGTTATTGGGGCGTGGACCTGGAACATGAGAGAAGATTGGCAGTTATTGGGGCGTGGACCTGGAACATGAGAGAAGATTGGCAGTTATTGGGGCGTGGACCTGGAACATGAGAGAAGATTGGCAGTTATTGGGGCGTGGACCTGGAACATGAGAGGGGATTGGCAGTTATTGGGGCGTGGACCTGGAACATGAGAGGAGATTGGCAGTTATTGGGGCGTGGAACATGAGAGGGGATTGGCAGTTATTGGGGCGTGGACCTGGAACATGAGAGGAGATTGGCAGTTATTGGGGCGTGGACCTGGAACATGAGAGGAGATTGGCAGTTATTGGGGCGTGGACCTGGAACATGAGAGGGGATTGGCAGTTATTGGGGCGTGGACCTGGAACATGAGAGGGGATTGGCAGTTATTGGGGCGTGGAACATAAGAGGAGATTGGCAGTTATTGGGGCGTGGATCATAAGAGGAGATTGGCAGTTATTGGGGCGTGGACCTGGAACATGAGAGGAGATTGGCAGTTATTGGGGCGTGGACCATGAGAGGGGATTGGCAGTTATTGGGGCGTGGACCTGGAACATGAGAGGAGATTGGCAGTTATTGGGGCGTGGACCTGGAACATGAGAGGAGATTGGCAGTTATTGGGGCGTGGACCTGGAACATGAGAGGGGATTGGCAGTTATTGGGGCGTGGAACATGAGAGGGGATTGGCAGTTATTGGGGCGTGGACCATAAGAGGAGATTGGCAGTTATTGGGGCGTGGACCTGGAACATGAGAGGAGATTGGCAGTTATTGGGGCGTGGACCTGGAACATGAGAGGAGATTGGCAGTTATTGGGGCGTGGACCTGGAACATGAGAGGAGATTGGCAGTTATTGGGGCGTGGACCTGGAACATGAGAGGAGATTGGCAGTTATTGGGGCGTGGACCTGGAACATGAGAGGAGATTGGCAGTTATTGGGGCGTGGAACATGAGAGGGTATTGGCAGTTATTGGGGCGTGGACCTGGAACATGAGAGAAGATTGGCAGTTATTGGGGCGTGGACCTGAAACATGAGAGGGGATTGGCAGTTATTGGGGCGTGGAACATAAGAGGAGATTGGCAGTTATTGGGGCGTGGACCATAAGAGGAGATTGGCAGTTATTGGGGCGTGGACCTGGAACATGAGAGGAGATTGGCAGTTATTGGGGCGTGGACCATGAGAGGGGATTGGCAGTTATTGGGGCGTAGACCTGGAACATGAGAGGAGATTGGCAGTTATTGGGGCGTGGACCTGGAACATGAGAGGAGATTGGCAGTTATTGGGGCGTGGAACATGAGAGGGTATTGGCAGTTATTGGGGCACTTACAATCTGTTTACGACATTACTGCAAGCACTTGCAATCTGTTTACGACTTTAATGCAAGCACTTACAATCTGTTTACGACATTAATGCAAGCACTTGCAATCTGTTTACGACTTTAATGCAAGCACTAACAAGCGGTTTACGACATTACTGCAAGCACTCACAATCTGTTTACGACGTCGGAATATTTCTCTGCGAACTCGATGACCACCATCTGTGACGTCATGTCGAATGTATCAATCCGCAGGAGGGAGATCTTGGAGGTGGTGACGCTGCCGATGGTGGAGCGACACAAAACCCAGTGGAAATATTTGGCCTGGTTCTCTAGAGACGAGGAGCTGGTCACTGTGATCTGACCAGTCGAGCTGGACACACTGGGGGCCGGGGGAGAATATGACAAACAGATGTCAACATAGAGGAGATTATAAAATAGATATTACACAAGAGAAATACATGCGTCAATATTATATGTAGTGTCCTTAACAGTGGCGTAGCGAGGTCGGGTGTCACCCGGTGCGGCACTTAATGGTGTCACCCCCCCCAGAGGCATAGAGACCCTTCCCAGGGACAAACTTTCAAATTTTCGATTTGCACCCCCCCCCCTCAAACTTTCGATTTGCACCCCCCCTCGAGTTTTCGATTTGCACACCCCCCCCCTCAAACTTTCGATTGGCACCCCCCCCCCCCCTCAAGTTTTCGATTTGCACCCCCCCTCGAGTTTTTCTCTATATATTTTGCTATTTTTTGCCTTGGTGTCACCCCCCTAAATGGTGTCACCCGGTGCGTTCCGCACCCCCCGCCCCCCCCCCCCTCGCTACGCCCCTGGTCCTTAAACAAGAATACATTTATATGTAAATTTGGTTTAAATATTCTTGGTTCAAACAAAAGCCGTGACAACTTACCTGAATGGTATTGTGGAGCTTTTGTAGGCGAAGTAATAAACATAGGCTAGAGGTGAGGCTTCTATGCCAAAGTCTCCTGGGGTCAGCGTGTAGACCAGGTGACCATTGGATGCTTGGTACGGACATTCCAGGGAGATCATGGCATTCTTGGTCACCTTGGAAATGGGCGTTTCTTCTTCTTCTAATACGTCAATCAAATTAATGCTGACTCCCACTGAGGCGGACGGTTGAGGGTTGACGTTTAAATCTGTGGCGTCCACTTGGAAAGAAATGGAAGACGTGTCTTCATAGTTAGGGGATTTCTTTATAACCAGGTGACCTGACGCGTCTATGGTAAAGTAGGTATCACCAGGTGGGGTCAGGGTCAAGTTGTTGTTGCGGTTGGCGGATGTGACGTCAGCATCGGACCACATAATGGTCTCCACCGTGTAGCCAACCGGCATGTTTTCTGGGATACTGATGACGTAAGCGGTCTGTGAAAAAACTGGCGGGTTGTCGTTGACGTCGGTCACTGTGACCTGGACCACTTTGGTCAACGGACCGATGTCTGTGGTCACTTCCACCAGCAGGTTGTATTCTGGGTATTTCTCACAGTCTAGTGCTGAGACAGTCAGGAGACCTTCTTTTGTGATGTTGTTAAACACTTCCTTAATAGAATCTCCCAAGTTGCCAGCCAATATTGTATATCCACTAGGTACCCTGGGACTGTCAACCTTGATCCTGCCGATCTCACTGCCTGCAGGTTTGTCCTCGGCCACCGTAAAGCTGTAGTCAGGGTCAGGGTTCGTAGTACGGGACGGCGTGACGTTGATCGTAACGGTCGCGGTGCTTGACCTCGAGGGCGTTCCCCGATCTTTGGCCCTCAGCACGAACGTGTACGAGTCAGCTGCCGTCAGGATGCTGGTCGAGGTTCGAATCTCGCCGGAAGTTTCGTTCATCAAGAAATAACCGTCGTCGTTGCCTGAGAGGATCGTGTAGAGGATTTGACCGCTGATGCCGTGGTCATTGTCTGAGGCGGACTTTGTCCCGACAACCGTTCCCTTGGGTTCTGTTCTGGGGACGGTGAAGGTGTCTGGATCTGGGGCAGAAAATATCGGGGTGTTGTAGTTGGGGTTTGTAGCGGTCAGAGTTATGGTAAACGTCTGGTCAGTGGCTAGACTCGGGACACCATGATCTGACGCCGTTATGGTTAGCGTGTAGGATGACGTGACGGCAGCGTCCAGCAAATCTGTTGTGGTCAAGACACCCGTGGACTCGTCCAGTGAGAAAAGTCCAGGGCCTGTGGTCGATTTGATGACGTAAGAAACGTTTCCGGCATTCCCAGTGTCAAGGTCAGTGGCGTAGAACCTAAAGACTTCTGACCCTATTGGCACGGAGTCCAGTAAAGTCGTGTTTAATGTGGTCACAAAATCTGGACTGTGGTCATTGACGTCATTGACCTTGATGACGACATAAGCCTTGGCTGTCTTGGCTGGGGTCCCTCCATCTGAGGCCGTCACCAGAAGGTTGTAGTAACTTTTCTTCAGGTAGTTCAGCTTGTTCTTCACCGTGATGACCCCAGTCATTGGGTCAAGGACGAAGTCTGAAGTTCCAGTCATGGTCTCACTGACCAGACCGAATGGGCCCCGGTCAGCGTCAGTGGCCAAAACCGTCCCCACGACAAAGTCTATGGTTGCATTTTCATCAACTACAAAACTAAAAGTTTCCTGAGTCACACCGACAATATTGGATAGAAAACTGGGAGTATTGTCATTGATATTGGTGATGGTTACGATTAGCGTACATGAGGCCCTCTTTTTAACGGCACTAGCAAAAACTATCAAATTATAGGACTCTTTTTTCTTCTCAAAATCTAAGGCTGAAGCAACGTAAACTTGACCAGTGTTTGGCCGTATTTGAAATTCTCCATCGCCACCTGACATTGTGTAGCTGATGGTTCCATCTTCTAAAGCACCCAGCAGTGTGGCATTGAAGTCGTAGACTTGAGTGCCAACAAGCACATCCTCTCGAAGTGTCACGCTGTCTGAAGTAATGTTAAACTTGGCATCTGTGGAAGCTGGTGTGACATTAATGACAACAACAGCTGTGGATGTCAGCTTTGGAGAGCCTCCGTCTTCAGCCTCCACGATCAGAGTGAATCTTCTGATGCCCAAGTAATCGAATGACTGGCTTGTTGTCAGCTGCAGGCTACTGTTGTTCAGGGCAAACTGTGACTGGGTGTCTCCACTTAAGATTTTACCAATAACGACAGCGTTGGTACCTTCATCCGCATCAGTCACAGTTAGAGTCCCGATATTAGGGCCAGTGTACCCATGAGCGAAGGAATACACGTAAACATTTTGTGAAAACTTTGGGTAGTTATCGTTGACGTCTTGGATGTTGACGGTCAACGTTCCTGTGACTGACCGACCGTTTTGATTGACAGCTACAATGGTCAGCGTGTAGCTGGGCGTCCGCTCCCTGTCCAGGAATTTATTGACAAAGACTTTACCGGAGGCGGGGTCAATGAAAAAGTCGTTCTTGGTGTTGCCGTTGGTGATGTTGTAGGTGAAGATGGCATCCATGTCTTTGCCTGTTGCGTTGACCTGGTATACTAAAGTCCCTAAAGCAACGTCTTCCGTTAGGTTACAGGTGCATGTCCCAGGAAGGGCAATCCACGTTGAATTAAATTCATCTTTATTTTGTACTTGAATAACCACAGTTGTTGTTCCTGATTTTGGCGGTACACCCCCATCTGCAGCCGTGATTTCAACCGTCAAAGTTGTCTTAGCCTCGTAATCTAAACCTTGTATCAGACTCAGAGAACCTGTCCCCGCATCAATGCTAAAGGATGCTGAATCTGTCCCAACCGTTAGGTTATAGGTCAGTCGGGCATATTGCCTGCTGTCCTTATCAGTTGCTGTGATTTGGCTTATGACCGAATTCACGCTCGAACTTTCGTCCACTTTAAAGACGTAAATATTTCTATCAAACTCTGGCCAGTGGTCGTTGATGTCCTGCACGCTAACGGTCAGTGTGGCAGTCGCCGACTGACCACTAGTGGACGTGGCCACCAGCACGTAGTTGTACACCCCCTGCAGCTCCCTGTCGTAGGGGACGTTGTTGTAAATGTTCCCAGTGTAGCTGTCCATGCTCACCCTGTTGTCGCTGTTCCCGCTCACGATGGTGTAGGTCAGCTGTGGGAACGTGCAGCACGCCGACAGTGTGGTCAGCTTGACCACAGGCGAATGTTCCCGAACAAACAATGTATGGTTGAAGTTAACAAATTGTAAGCGGGTCTCAGAGAAAACGGTGAAGTTGACAAACGTTGAGCCGGGGCCTGAGTTCACATACACGTGAAGATCGTATCTTGGTTTGTCCGGGAAGTTTGTTGGATTCTTCAGACGTAAAGCGCCAGAGGTGTCCATCTGACAGATACACATTAATTTTTTTTTATCTGATCAAATTAACTTTGGAAAATCTGGAGAGATGGTAATTGCATTCACCTGACGTGGCCATTATTTTATTAGCCGTACAGAAGGTCAACTTATCGGGCAGGGTTGGAATTAGAAGAGTTGAACATTTGGGAGATGTAGAGTTACACAACTGAAACTTCCGATCAAGAACAGTAACACGTCTGATACGCCGCACGTAACACAGGGTAGGTGCTTTAACGTCACAGGACGTCTCCCCTACCTCAAACATCCCGTCTTGGTTCCCCTACCTCAAACATCCCGTCTTGGTTCCCCTACCTCAAACATCTCGTCTTGGTTCCCCTTAACATCCCGTCCTGGTTCCCTGTGACCTACTTAGGTCTTTTTACTTTCTCGTATATACGAAGTATAGAGAAAGTCTTGTAATCGTGCAAAAAAAAAGTGAGATTTTTACAAATCTCAACGTTTTACACCTCACTGATACGGAAAAACATAATTTTGCAATCTTGTCCATATGTCTGTGTGTCTTTATGTGTGTGTCTGTGAGTGTGTGTGTAAACACGATAACTTGAGTACCGTTATAGCTAGGTTGATGAAATTTCATATATAAGTATTTTATCAAAATCGTAGATCCGTATCAACTTTTGAGCGATTTCCGAAAACCGGGAGTGGTACTTTTTCTACTTTGAATTTTTCAAAAGCCTATAACTTGAGTACTATTTCAGATAGATGAATGAAATTTTACATGTAAGTAAAAAATCTAATTCTCTACCTACTGTCAAATTTTGAGTAATTTCCGTTGATCGGAAGTACAAATTTACGCTATTTCCGATTTCTCAAAAAACACATATAAATTTATAAAGTAATAATAATATTACGCACTATTATGCACATTTCATTTGGCGTTCACTTGGTGTGCAATTCTTTTTTCTACGAGATTTTGTTCTATTTTAAAAACTTTAAGTATTTAAAATGGAATTCCCATCCCCCTTTTTTTTAATAAGAATATTCGAGAAAGTTTAGGGGAGATCACTCCTGGTTTATTTTTATTATTTAATTTTTTTATTTTATATTTAATTGGCCTTAAGTGGTCTGTGGTGCAATCCAAAGAAATTTTTCATCACGTGATAAGATTCACCAATGATTTCGCTTGGCTAGTGCTTTGGCTATTTCCAACCCAATAGTCTTTGACTTTGAGATGGACATCCCGTAATTCTGGGGTCCTATATATACATCAGGAATTTTCCTCCCTCGTGGTAGATGACCAGACATTTACCGAGAGAGAATGCCATGTACGACGCCATATTGTATTTTATAAGTTAAGCAGCATTTTTCCCTAATTACTTGTGTATTAAGTATTTTTCTGTGCCTCAATTTAATATCGTGTAGGTTGTGTTGATTACTTAAGTACCTTATCCAGTGTTAGCAGTTTCATTGTTTTATTCTTCAACTCGTAAGTTGGGTCTTTCATTATTTGTATATTTCTAATATGTTACATAGAATCTAGAGTTTATTATTTGGACTTGTATACATATTAAACGGTTGTGAATTGATTAAAAGTATTATTAGTTGCAGAAGGTCTTCGTGTTTTTACCCTAGACATTATATCCGAGTCCACGGAGAGTTTTTGTTGTCTGGTAATCTTTTAGTTTCGTAAGTCATCAGTCTACAACCATCCTAAAGAATTCGGGTCGTGCGTTATCTTTACCAGTGGTAGAGAAGCGTCGTAACATCCCCTAAACACCCCGTATTGTTTCCCCTAAACATCCCGTCTTGGTTCCCTTAACTCAAACATCCCGTCTAGGTTCCCTTAACTCAAACATCCCGTCTAGGTTCCCCTAAAGATCCCGTCCTGGTTCCCCTACCTTAAACATCCCGTCTAGGTTCCCCTAAAGATCCCGTCTTGGTTCCCTTACCTCAAACATCCCGTCCTGGTTCCCCTCATCAATGCTGTAGTTAAACGTCCCCCCTGGTGGGTCTCCCCAGCTACATGAGACACGCGCCAGGCTGGAGCCGTTAGACACGGGGTACCTGACGACCACAGGTGGGACTGGCAGGCAGGTGATCGACCAGTCTGTGACGTCACTCACGTAGGCTGTCAAAGTTTGCTGAGGAAAGTTGTATGTTGTGAAAATATTGTTTGTTGTTGAACCAAAGTTGGATATTGATTTTTAAAAAGTTGGGGTGAATAAGAAAAAGAAATAAAAAAATTAGTGTTTTAAATTTTTGAGAAATTTTGTCGTGAAGAATTTATAATGATCTTTGTCCACAAGAATCTTTCAAGCTAAACCTTCCACAGGACACGCTTATCTATCTATCTCTATATATAATTCTCTTCTGGGAGACGTTAGAAAACAAGCTGCAAGCGCGCCTTACAGTCCCCTCTCTTCCTCTCTATCGCCACCCCCACCCCCCTCACATAGTCTGGTGAACTGTGGTTCACGCTGTTTACATTTTACAATCATAGAGCCGGGTTTGGTGACGGCTATTAGGGGCAGATAATTTAGTTTGAAACGATTTTAAACTAAGAGGAGGTATCTAAGAGAAGGCCGCTTTCACTTGGGGGGGGGGGGGGGAAGGGGGGTTTAGTGTTTTTAAGCAAATATTTTTAGTGGCAGCATTGGTACTGTCGAATTCACAAATTATGAATTACTGAAAAGTAGAAAAAAAAACAACTAAATAGCGGCGTATGATACGCAGCGGGTCGGCTCGTATATATAATTCTCTTCTGGGAGACGCTAGAAAACAAGCTGCAAGCGCGCCTTGCAGTCTCCTCTCTTTCTCTCTATCACTACCGCCCCCACCCCCACATGGTCTGGTGAGTTGTAGTTCACGATAAAGGTTTACAATCCGGGTTTAGTGACGGCTATTAAGGGCAGATAATTTAGTTTGAAACTATTTTAAACTTTAAAGGAGGTAACTAAGAGGAGGCTGCTTTCACGGGGGGGGGGGGGGGTGTAGGGTAGGGGTTGGGGGAAGGGGGGGGGGTTAGTGTTTTAAAGCAAATATTTATAGTGGCAGCATTTGTACTGTTGAGGGCAGATAATTTAGTTTGAAACGATTTTAAACTTAGGGGAGGTAACTAAGAGGAGACTGCTTTCACGAGAGGGGGGGGGGATAAGGGGTTGGGGAAAGGAGGTGGGGGGGGGGGAGTTATCGTCCTTAGCGAGCTACTGATAGTGTTTTAAAGTAAATATATTCAGTGGCAGTATTGGTACTGTCGAATTCACAAATTAAGAATTACTGAAAAGTAGAAAAAACAACAACTAAATAGCGGCGTATGATACGCAGCGGGTCGGCTCGTTTTGTCATAAAACAGATGTACATGTGGTCAACAGTGGTCAATCAAGGCTGGACTCAGGGCAATACAACATCCGTCATGTCATGCAGCATGTCATATCATACAGCATATGTCAAATCCTGTCGTACAACATTTATCATGTTATGTCATAGAGCACATATCAAACAACATCTATCAAATCATACAGCATCTGTCATGCCATACAACATTTGTCATACCATACAGCATCTGTCATGTCATACACCATCTGTAATGCCATACAACATCTGTCATAACATACAGCATCTGTCATACCTTAAGCATCTGTCATGCCATACAACATCTGTCATACCATACAGCATATGTCATACCATACATCATATGTCATACCATACAGCATCTGTCATACCATACAGCATCTGTCATACCATACAGCATCTGTCATACCATACAGCATTACCGTGGCTGACCGAGGATTGCTTGACTTGTCAGTGGCCAAAATTAGAAAGCTGTACGTCTTCCGTGTCTCATAGTCCAGTGGTGTGTTGGCCAAACGTACAACACCTGCAGGTCAGAGCTCAAGGTCAGAGGTCAAGGTCAGAGGTCAAATTACTTTTAATTAAGTGTTTTATAATTAATTACCCTGCAGGTAGTCACCACCTTTTGTGTATGCAGTTATCAACTATCTGAACTCGACTCTGTATTCATACTTTCTGTAATCGAGTTTTAATGGCATATTTTACTCGAATATCTGTGTCAGATGACAAGTACTCGACTACTCTATTACCTGAGAATTGATCCACTAAAAACGGTATCGGTTTGTCACTAGAGATGATCGAGTACTGGATGACACCATCGTCACCGGCATCAGCATCGGTTACGTTCAACCTAAACACCGGCATCCCTGAAATAAAGATGCGATTACACGTAATGGGAGAATCGAATAGTGTGGGTATCGATGCTAATCACACATACGTGGTAATAAACTAAACCAAATCTACAAACCTACTTTAAAACATGGCGTAAAATTTATATTAAAAGAAAATTAATTACACTTGTAATTATAATCACAGGTAATCCTCCATACGCGGTAGGGTGTGTTTAATTAAAAGGTGGGCAGGATAGTGTTTCACTGCTTAAGTTAGTAGTCTCACCTGGTTTAAGTGAGTTGTCTCACCTGGTTTAAGTGAGTTGTCTCACCTGGTTTAAGTGAGTTGTCTCACCTGGTTTAAGTGAGTTGTCTCACCTGGTTTAAGTGAGTTGTCTCACCTGGTTTAAGTGAGTTGTCTCACCTGGTTTAAGTGAGTTGTCTCACCTGGTTTAAGTGAGTTGTCTCACCTGGTTTAAGTGAGTTGTTTCACCTGGTTTAAGTGAGTTGTCTCACCTGGCTTAAGTCAGTTGTCTCACCTGGTTTAAGTCAGTTGTCTCACCTGGTTTAAGTGAGTTGTCTCACCTGGTTTAAGTCAGTTGTCTCACCTGGTTTAAGTCAGTTGTCTCACCTGGTTTAAGTCAGTTGTCTCACCTGGTTTAAGTGAGTTGTCTCACCTGGTTTAAGTGAGTTGTCTCACCTGGTTTAAGTGAGTTGTCTCACCTGGTTTAAGTGAGTTGTCTCACCTGGTTTAAGTGAGTTGTCTCACCTGGTTTAAATGAGTTGTCTCACCTGGTTTAAGTGAGTTGTCTCACCTGGTTTAAATGAGTTGTCTCACCTGGTTTAAGTCAGTTGTCTCACCTGGTTTAAGTGAGTTGTCTCACCTGGTTTAAATGAGTTGTCTCACCTGGTTTAAGTGAGTTGCCTCACCTGGTTTATCTCACAGGTCTCACCTGGTTTAAGTGAGTTGTCTCACCTGGTTTAAGTGAGTTGTCTCACCTGGTTTAAGTGAGTTGTCTCACCTGGTTTAAGTGAGTTGTCTCACCTGGTTTAAGTGAGTTGTCTCACCTGGTTTAGTATCCTCTGGCACCGAGAACGACAGGTTGGTGTGGTGGAACACAGGTGTATGTTCATTCACTGGCTCCACAATAACCTGCACAAAAATATCTGCATGAGTTGACCTACGCCCAGTGTAGTGTCCTAAAACTTAACGCGCCCGAGTTAGTGGGTTAGTTAGGGTTAATAGAACCCAGTCACGCACGTGACGTCATCACACAATAGGTCACCTGACGTCACCTTACCCACCTGAAGAAAAGCGGAACTACTTTTTGGCGGCAAGCCCTGATCCTCGGCTACAACTACGACGAGGTGTGACGTCATGATCTCGTAGTCCAACTGTCCATTTAATCTGACCTCACCCGTCGTGTCGTTGATAACAAACAGACTGCTAGCTGTGGTTAGTGAGAGGACGTGAGAGGATTAAGGTTTATCTCCATGGGTTGTCGGCAGGTAGGTTTAACTCTATTGTCGGCAGGTAGGTTTAACTCTATTGTCGGTAGGTAGGTTTAACTCTATTGTCGGTAGGTAGGTTTAACTCTATTGTCGGTAGGTAGG
Organism: Physella acuta; assembly: GCF_028476545.2. Classification (NCBI taxonomy): domain Eukaryota; kingdom Metazoa; phylum Mollusca; class Gastropoda; family Physidae; genus Physella; species Physella acuta. The sequence goes on along the minus strand of NW_026731723.1, from coordinate 778,120 downwards.
TTTAACTCTATTGTCGGTAGGTAGGTTTAACTCTATTGTCGGTAGGTAGGTTTAACTCTATTGTCGGTAGGTAGGTTTAACTCTATTGTCGGTAGGTAGGTTTAACTCTATTGTCGGTAGGTAGGTTTAACTCTATTCACGATTGGCGTGAATGTCTAGTTGAACTTAGCATTTTAAAAAGCGATATAAGTGTAATGTAGAGTTTCTTTCACCCCAGGACGAAGAGGGGGGGGGGCTGTAAAAAAATGTATAGAAAGATACTTTAGCCAGCTTCCGTTCCCCCCCCCCTCCCCGAAAGTTTCAAGTGCTCCCATGGGAGAAAATTGTTTGAAAGAAATACACGTGTTACGATCAAGTAAAAAGACCAACTTAGAAAAAAATTGATGTTATGACCAAGTAAAGAATGAAGTTAGGAATTAAATAGGAACTCAGAACATACCCCCGTCCAGCGAATATCAGAACTCAGAGCATACCCCCGTCCAGCGAATATCGGACAGTCCCGTCCAATCCTGTGTCCCCGTCCGTCGCAAGCACACAAGTCACCAGCGAACCATTGGTGGCGTTCTCGAACATTCTAGCCTGGTATGGCAGGGTCTGTGTGAGAAGATTCAAGTTAGAGCCTTGTGTTAGAGATTCAGATGAGGATGTCACTTGCGTCTAGAAGTCCCCCCCCCCTCCCCGACCATAAGGCTTATTATAGACCATCATGTCACCTGTGGTTACCTGGCTATAGACCATCATGTCACCTGTGGTTACCTGGTTATAGACCATCATGTTACCTGTGATTACCTGGTTATAGACCATGTCACCTGTGGTTACCTGGCTATAGACCATCATGTCACCTGTGGTTACCTGGCTATAGACCATCATGTCACCTGTGGTTACCTGGCTATAGACCATCATGTCACATGTGGTTACCTGGTTATAGACCATCATGTCACCTGTGGTTACCTGGTTATAGACCATCATGTCACCTGTGGTTACCTGGCTATAGACCATCATGTCACCTGTGGTTACCTGGTTATAGACCATCATGTTACCTGTGATTACCTGGTTATAGACCATGTCACCTGTGGTTACCTGGCTATAGACCATCATGTCACCTGTGGTTACCTGGTTATAGACCATCATGTCACCTGTGGTTACCTGGCTATAGACCATCATGTCACCTGTGGTTACCTGGCTATAGACCATCATGTCACCTGTGGTTACCTGGCTATAGACCATCATGTCACCTGTGGTTACCTGGCTATAGACCATCATGTCACATGTGGTTACCTGGTTATAGACCATCATGTGACCTCTGGTTACCTGGCTATAGACCATCATGTTACCTGTGATTACCTGGTTATAGACCATCATGTCACCTGTGGTTACCTGGCTATAGACCATCATGTCACCTGTGGTTACCTGGCTATAGACCATCATGTCACCTGTGGTTACCTGGCTATAGACCATCATGTTACCTCTGGTTACCTGGCTATGACCATCATGTCACCTCTGGTTACCTGGTTATAGACCATCATGTGACCTGTGATTACCTGGTTATAGACCATCATGTTACCTGTGATTACCTGGTTATAGACCATCATGTCACCTGTGGTTACCCGGTTATAGACCATGTCACCTGTGGTTACCTGGTTATAGACCATCATGTCACCTGTGGTTACCTGGTTATAGACCATCATGTCACCTCTGGTTACCTGGTTATAGACCATCATGTCACCTGTGGTTACCTGGTTATAGACCATCATGTCACCTGTGGTTACCTGGTTATAGACCATCATGTTACCTGTGATTACCTGGTTATAGACCATGTCACCTGTGGTTACCTGGTTATAGACCATCATGTCGCCTGTGGTTACCTGGCTATAGACCATCATGTGACCTCTGGTTACCTGGTTATAGACCATCATGTGACCTGTGATTACCTGGTTATAGACCATCATGTTACCTGTGATTACCTGGTTATAGACCATCATGTCACCTGTGGTTACCCGGTTATAGACCATGTCACCTGTGGTTACCTGGTTATAGACCATCATGTCACCTGTGGTTACCTGGTTATAGACCATCATGTTACCTGTGATTACCTGGTTATAGACCATGTCACCTGTGGTTACCTGGTTATAGACCATCATGTCGCCTGTGGTTACCTGGCTATAGACCATCATGTGACCTCTGGTTACCTGGTTATAGACCATCATGTCACCTGTGGTTACCCGGTTATAGACCATGTCACCTGTGGTTACCTGGTTAAAAACTGGTCTCAGGTCGTTGACGTCATTTACGACCACGTCAAGTTTTGCCGTCGAGGTTTTCCCTGACGTCCATGACCGGGCGTGGACAGTACAGCTGATGTTTTGACTAGCCCTGGTGTCCAGCGTTGACTTGGTGACCACAGCACCTGGGTACAGGTGAGAAAATAAGGGCATCACGTGACTGATGATCTAAAGGTGACAGATACATGAAGGTAGACGAGCAGGTAAAAAAGCTAGAGCCCGCTGTAGCCGTGGTTTGTTTGGTTGTGTGGTTGTCTAGTTGTGTGGTTGTGGTGTTGTCTAGCCGTGGTTTGTTTGGTTGTGTGGTTGTGTGGTTGTCTAGTTGTGTGGTTGTGGTGTTGTCTAGCCGTGGTTTGTCTAGTTGTGTGGTTGTGGTGTTGTCTAGCCGTGGTTGGTTGTGTGGTTGTGGTGCTGTCTAGCCGTGGTTGGTTGTGTGGTTGTGGTGCTGTCTAACCGTGGCTTGATTGGTTGTGTGGTTGTGGTGTTGTCTAGCCGTGGTTGGTTGTGTGGTTGTGGTGTTGTCTAGCCGTGGTTGGTTGTGTGGTTGTGTAGTTGTGTGGTTGTGTAGTTGTGTGGTTGTGTAGTTGTGTGGTTGTGATGTTGTGTGGTTGTGGTGCTGTCTAACCGAGGCTTGATTGGTTGTGTGGTTGTGGTGTTGTCTAGCCGTGTTTTGATTGGTTGTGTGGTTGTGGTGTTGTCTAGCCGTGGTTGGTTGTGTGGTTGTTGTGTTGTCTAGCCGTGGTTGGTTGTGTGGTTGTGTAGTTGTGTGGTTGTGTAGTTGTGTGGTTGTGTAGTTGTGTGGTTGTGTAGTTGTGTGGTTGTGTAGTTGTGTGGTTGTGGTGCTGTCTAACCGAGGCTTGATTGGTTGTGTGGTTGTGGTGTTGTCTAGCCGTGGCTGGTTGTGTGGTTGTGGTGTTGTCTAGCCGTGGTAGGTTGTGTGGTTGTGGTGCTGTCTAACCGTGGCTTGATTGGTTGTGTGGTTGTGGTGTTGTCTAGCCGTGGCTGGTTGTGTGGTTGTGGTGTTGTCTAGCCGGCGAGACAGTGAGACAGGTGTTGATGCTTACCTGTGACGCTGTCGACCAGTAGTAGGTCAGGCTGACATTGTAAGCTGTAGGTGATCTGTGAGTTTCGGGTTCCAGGGGCGCCTCCACTAGGGGCGCCTCCATCGGTAGCGGTGACAACCAGAACAGTTGTTCCAACAGTCGAGTTTTCAGAGAGCTCTGAGAAACATTTGGTGTGGGAGCTCAGGTGTGTTATCAATGGTAAATCGGTGTGTTCTCACACAAATGCTTACATATAAAAAATATTATAGCTATTTTGATTTCCAATGACCAAGTATATATCTCAACATGAATTGTAAAAATTTTTTTGCCAAAACAATATTAGATCCCTCTATCAGATGGCCTTGACGTATTTGGTCAAGATTTTTATTTTGACATCGCTAGCACAATGATCAAAACCAAGCTCTGGTTAAAATAATATGACCTACCTAGACATGACAATTAGACCTACCTAGACACGACAATATGACCTACCTAGACACGACAATATGACCTACCTATACATGACAATATGACCTACCTATACATGACAATATGACCTACCTATACATGACAATATGACCTACCTTTATGATACTGGGATGTGTTAAACTTGGGCACCTGGACGTGTTGAAGGTGAAGGACGACTGTGACGTTGGTGGTGTGAGGCGGTCGAGCTCTATCTCTCACCTGTACTGTCACCTGGCGTGTGTGGCCCTTTAGGTGGCTGGTGATTCGTTGTTTCAGTTTCGCTGTCTGACCGTCTATCTCGATGTCATCAACATCACCTGTCATGTCATACCAGCTACAAGGTTTAGAAAGACCAGCTACAAGGTTTAGAAAGACCAGCTACAAGTTTTAGACAGACCAGCTACAAGTTTTAGACGGACCAGCTACAAGTTTTAGACAGACCAGCTACAAGTTTTAGACAGACCAGCTACAAGTTTTAGACAGAGCAGCTACAAGGTTTAGACAGACCAGCTACAAGTTTTAGACAGACCAGCTACAAGTTTTAGACAGACCAGCTACAAGTTTTAGACAGACCAGCTACAAGGTTTAGACAGACCAGCTACAAGTTTTAGACAGACCAGCTACAAGTTTTAGACAGACCAGCTACAAGTTTTAGACAGACCAGCTACAAGGTTTAGACAGATCAGCTACAAGTTTTAGACAGACCAGCTACAAGTTTTAGACAGACCAGCTACAAGGTTTAGACATACCAGCTATAACTTTATAGTGAAGCCCTCGTTTATCATACGAATCAACATCACGACACGCGAGTTGAGCGAAACTTGTTCCACTCGCCGCGTCCTCGTGCAACGAGCCAAAGACAGTGTAGTTGTCGCACGTCTGTTGACGTCATGGGGCACATACATGTGGAGACAAACCAATGTTAACCACAACTAGACCACAACAAGACCACAACTAGATCACAACTAGACCACAACTAGACCACATGACCACAACTAGACCACAACTAGACCACAACTAGACAACAACTAGACCAGTGTTTCTTCCAGACTTTTTTCTCCGGGGGCACTTGAAATTTTCGATTGTAGGAAAAAAAGTCACAGGAAAAAAAGTCACAAATATATATTTGCATGATATTTGTTAATACTTTTATGTATTAAATATTTAGAGAGTGCAAATTAACTTAGGATTAATTAAATGTAATGTAATGTGTGTAGGCTGTATACGCATAGGAATTTTTATAATTCATCTAAAAATATTTATTATGAAGTATGTAGATTGTAAGTATTTTAAACTTAAGATTAGTAGCATTTAATAGAATGCTCCAAAGTCCACGTTTTTCATCGTGTTATTTTTAAATACCATTAAATTACCGTGAAATGGTAAGTTCATCTGACTTGCTGTCCTCAACTCATGGCAACAATAGTTATGTTTAGTTCAACCACCTTAACTGCCCACATGTATCACGCTCATTACATAACAAAACTTAGGATCAAAACAGAAAGCCGACAAGGTTCAAAGGCTGTCATTGACGCATAACGTCAACAACACAAAATATGTTCGGACAATGCCTACTGAGGAGAGGCCGACCGGAGAATAGCCTAAGGCAAAATGTGCCTAAATATCTTTTATAATTAACTTTTCTACCGCGTATTTAACTAAATACGTAACAAAAGTTGAGATTGTTGTGTTAATTATCTTAGAATATTTTTACTTACAGTTGTTATGAATCATAATGCTTTTAACGTCTATAAATAATTTATGCTATAAAAAAATACAACCCACAACAATAAACATACACAATTTTACAATTCTTAACAAATTAATAAAAATATTTCTAAAAAGATTTTTGTGACTTTTTTTCTGTGACTATTTCTGTGACTTTTTTCCGATAAAATTTTTCCACTGTGACTTTTTTTCTGTGATTTTTTTTCCTAGCAAAAAGTGTGACTTTTTTCTGTGTTTTTTTTTTCCTGTGACTTTTTTTCCGTTTACCAAATTTTCGGGGGGGGGGGTCAATATTTTTCAAGGGGGCGGATTCTAGTAAAAGTGTATGTTTACTAAAAAAATCCATCTCGTTCGGGGTAGACTTTCTTTGGGGCAGGGGGGGGGGGGGGGCTCCGAAGAGATGCCTCGAAGAAACTCTGAACTAGACCACGTGACCCTACCGGTGTGTTGTCATTCACATCGGTGACGTCAATATTTAAAAAGTCTGAGCCCCTCTTCGTCCCTGTTCCTGAGCTGGCCCTTATGGTCAGATTGTAACGTCTGCCGCTCGGGTTCTCGTAGTCCAGACGTCCAGCCGTGTAGATCTCGCACTTGTCCATGTCCATGGCAAACCGTCTCGCTTCATTTCCAGCTGGTCACGTGATCAAAACATTTGGAAGATTTGGGACAAGGGACAGGTAAACCATGGGACAAGTACACCAAACATGGGACAAGTACACCAAACATGGGACAAGTACATCAAACATGGGACAAGTACATCAAACATGGGACAAGTACATCAAACATGGGACAAGTACACCAAACATGGGAACATGGGACAAGTACACCAAACATGGGACAAGTACACCAAACATGGGACAAGTACACCAAACATGGGACATTACACCAAACATGGGAACATGGGACAAGTACATCAAACATGGGAACATGGGACAAGTACACCAAACATGGAAACATGGGACAAGTACATCAAACATGGGACAAGTACACCAAACATGGGACACGTACACCAAACATGGGACAAGTACACCAAACATGGGACAAGTACACCAAACATTGGCACATATGTGATACAACCTGTTCACAAATTGTAATGTTTTGTTTGACGTATAGACATCATTAGCAAGTTAATAACATTTTCACCCAAAACATTTTCACCTAATACGCAGAACAAGTTTAAAACAAAAACAAGTAATATACAAGTTTAGGTAAAAAATAAGTTTTACCTGTAATTTGACAAAAAACGTGCATTCCTGCATCATTTGTAAAGTTAAAAATTCTTGATCCTACAGGTATGTCTTCTGGTACCCATATGGTAGTTGGTGTGTTAGTTAGGAGATGTGTACCACAGAGGCGTAGCGACCCCTCTCGGCGCCCGGGGCGAAATTTCAGTTTGGCGCCCCCCCCCCCCCGCCATATATATATATATATATATATATATATATATATATATATATATATATATATATATATATATATATATATATATATATATATATATAATCTTTTATCATATGTTACCTAGTTGGATTATAACTTTGTTAGATTTAGGTAATACAATTGACATACAATAGCAAAATCAGACACATTTATTGTACTCATTGGAATACGACATTGGTTGACTGTATAAAGAAACAAGCTAGAGGAAACAAACTGGAATCCAACGGAAGTCTTTGATTTTGCAGATGTGAGCTTCTTTCTCGCACATAGTCAACACAAAATGCATAATAAATTGTACTGGTCGAAGAAGCAGTAATAAACGTTTAAATAAAGTGGCACCGCCTATGACGTTCAGATTAGAATCAACCGCGGTAAAATGTGTATTAACATTCTAAGCGAATGTGGAATTGAAAAGCATTCAATCAGCATGTACAGCGAAATATGAAGTCTATTTTACTGTATGGCACGGAGTTCGGCTACAGACAGTGGAGAATGAAAAGGTGGTGGTTAGGACACAATATGAGAAAGACAGAAAATAAACCCTCTAAACAGGTGCTTGTGTAAAGTCCACGGGTAAAGAGGAAGAGGAAAGGACCATATAAGTCACGAAGAAAATCGTTTGAAATAGAGTAGGGGGAGGTCGGATTATTAAGGATTGATCTTTGATAAAAATCAAGTGAGTTGACGAAGTGTTGCCTACGCCTATGTTCCGTGGGAAGACGAAACGAATAAAAAGAAGAAAATCAAAAGCGTTTAGAACAATGGGTTCCATCGAACCCAAGAGGTTCGGTAGGTCAGTCTCCGGGTTTCCGTGGAGGTCAAGACACAAACTGACTCATATGATTCACGATCTGATTTTGTCAGTGTGGACGATACATCTACTAAGAAGGGTTTGGTGAATGCGCGTATGAAACTGGTGGGGTTCGGTACCTTCAATTTTTGTTGGCGAAAAAGCGCCAACAACACCCCCTTCCCCCCGCACCGTCTTGGACAAAGTTGTAGAGCAGGGTTTATACGTCGCTAACTCTTTTTTTAATGGTACACAATCGTACTGTGCGTTTTCCTACATTTGGTTTCTTTTATAAGTGGTAACGTTTATCAACTCATTAATCCAGTGTAAATTTTTCCAATTTTTTCTTCGAAAAAGCGCCCCCCCCCCCCCCCCCCCCCCCCGTATAGCAAAAAGCTGGAAAGCAGTTTTTTCCGGTCACTGTTTCTTATGAGTTTGTTTTACAATTACATAATCAAGTTGGAAAACAGTTACATCAGCATGTAAAGGCTTGTGGCCGTTAAATTTCTTAACTTTGACAGTTTATAATTCAAAACTGCTGCTTAAATGAGCTTTTAATTTTTATTTTTTTACCCCTTTTGGCGCCCCCCTAGGGTCGGCGCCCGGGGCGGCCGCCCTCCCCGCCCCCCCGTAGCTACGCCTCTGGTGTACCACTCACTGCCAAAGTAAGTTTTGTCCAAATAAGGAAAGAAGGTGTTAGTTCTTACATCACATGTACGTGTAATTGTATCTGATTGTGTACTTAAGTTTTATCAATTTATCATTCTACAACAAAAATATTTAATCACACTTAATCACAAAGAAAGCAGTGTGAAAACATTACAGCAAGTATTGGCTTAAATGTTCGTATTTTTTTGCTTGTCATATATTCGATGGTATGATTGAATTGATTTTTTAAAAAGAAAACGAAGTTAAGCAATTAAAATTAGTAAAAAGTTAATTAATTTTAGAAAATCCTACCCAAACTGTCCACCAGGATTACACAAATGAGAGCGTGGTATTTCATAAACCCTCCCATATCGGCAAGCGTTTTACCGTCCCTAATGCCTAGAAAGGTTTTTGGTCGTCCGCAGGTTTGAAGCAGACGGCGCTGATCTACTTACTGCTGCACTAAACGGCTTCTGTTTGTGTACCGACTTTCTAGCCACAAGACTCTCCTCGTAACGACGGGGTTTGTTTTTCTTTATCAGTCACGTGACTAACATGTCAACCAAAACTGGCGGCACTAACACATCAACTAACGCTGTCGTCACTAACACATCAACTAATGCTGTCGTCACTAACACACCAACTAACGCTGACGTCACTAACACATCAACTAACGCTGACGTCACTAACACATTAACTTACGCTGACGTCACTAACACATCAACTAACGCTGACGTCACTAACACATCAACTAACGCTGACGTCACTAACACATCAACTAACGCAGACGTCACTAACACATCAACTAACGCTGACGTCACTAACACATTAACTAACGCTGACGTCACTAACACATCAACTAACGCTGACGTCACTAACACATCAACTAACGCTGACGTCACTAACACATCAACTAACGCTGACGTCACTAACACATCAACTAACGCTGACGTTACTAACACATCAACTAACGCTGACGTCACTAACACATTAACTAACGCAGACGTCACTAACACATCAACTAACGCTGACGTCACTAACACATCAACTAACGCAGACGTCACTAACACATCAACTAACGCTGACGTCACTAACACATCAACTAACGCTGACGTCACTAACACATCAACTAACGCTGACGTCACTAACACATCAACTAACGCTGACGTCACTAACACATTAACTAACGCTGACGTCACTTACACATTAACTAACGCTGACGTCACTAACACATCGACTAATGCTGACGTCACTAACACACCAACTAACGCTGACGTCACTTACACATTAACTTACGCTGACGTCACTAACACATCAACTAACGCTGACGTCACTTACACATTAACTAACGCTGACGTCACTAACACATTAACTAATGCTGACGTCACTAACACATCAACTAATGCTGACGTCGCTAACATATCAACTAAAGAAGAAGTAATTCAGGCCTACGTTAAATTTATAAAACGATGACCAAATGACCGTTGTGATCAACCTCCCGTCTACCCAACTGACCGGATGACCGTCGGTGTCAAAACTCTCCCGTCTACCCAAATGACCAGATGACCGTCGGTGTCAAACTCCCGTCTACCCAACTGACCGGATGACCGTCGGTGTCAAAACTCTCCCGTCTACTCAACTGACCGGATGACTAGACGCCGCAGGCGTGGGCCTGGTCTGTCTACGTTAGATTGACATTTAATTACTTTTTCTCTGCTCCACAGTGATTGGCTAATGCTAGAGAAATATTATTTTTAGTTCGATGGTAGGCCTACACAAAATTAGAATTTAGAGAAAGTCTGCTTATAAAATTTCAATATAGTAAAAAAATTAGAAACTTTTTACAGTAACAAGATTATAGTAATTATTTTTTATACACAAAATAAAAAAAATGCTTGATTTTGTTTAAAAAACTGTTTTTTTTGCAAGTTGAAAAGTTTTTCTTCTTTTTTTTTGAGAGATTTTTTTTTTTTTTTTTGCGCCAGTATTTTATTGACAACTTATTTAAGTTGTTGGGCGAAAAGACGAAAGTTGTTGGAGGGGGGGGGGGGGAGGGGGGGAAGACCAAAGTTGTTGGGGGGGAAAGACCAAAGTTGTTGGGGGGGGGGGGGGGGAGACCAAAGCTTTGGGGGGAAAGACCGATGAACTCAGTTTACCACCAAAAATAAAAAGGCTGGTCAAAACGCTCATAATAAGACTGACACAATTTTGTATCATCGCATGTAAACTGTAGCCTAACTAATGAACCTATTGTATCATCGCATGTAAACTGTAGCCTAACTAATGAACCTATTGTATCATCGCATGTAAACTGTAGCCTAACTAATGAACCTATTGTATCATCGCATGTAAACTGTAGCCTAACTAATGAACCTATTATATCATCGCATGTAAACTGTAGCCTAACTAATGAACCTATTGTATCATCGCATGTAAACTGTAGCCTAACTAATGAACTGATTGTATCATGCATGTAAACTGTAGCCTAACTAATGAACCTATTGTATCATCGCATGTAAACTGTAGCCTAACTAATGAACTGATTGTATCATCGCATGTAAACTGTAGCCTAACTAATGAACTGATTGTATCATCGCATGTAAACTGTAGCCTAACTAATGAACCTATTGTATCATCGCATGTAAACTGTAGCCTAACTAATGAACCTATTGTATCATCGCATGTAAACTGTAGCCTAACTAATGAACCTATTGTATCATCGCATGTAAACTGTAGCCTAACTAATGAACTGATTGTATCATCGCATGTAAACTGTAGCCTAACTAATGAACTGATTGTATCATGCATGTAAACTGCAGCCTAACTAATGAACTGATTGTATCATCGCATGCTAATTGTATTTTGTGACATTTTCTTACTGTGACTACTAACACACACACCGATGGAAATCTCTGAGAGTCACAACGGTGAGCTGACGATTTTAGCAGACGATTTTAGCAGACGATTTTTGTTAACTTGCATCCGATTCGCCCAATCAATATTTGGAAATTACAACAAAAGAAAAGCAATTATTTTGAAGATTGTATGTGAATAAGTTTTGAATTATCTTTTAAGTGTTTTCAAAAAACTTTGATCGGATAGTAACACTATCCCGATCAAAGTTTTTTGAAAACACTTAAAAGATAATTCAAAACTTATTCACATACAATTCGCCCCTCCTAAGAAAAAGTCTACCACCTCCCCTCTCCCCGAACGAAATGTAATTTATATAGAAAATATATACTTTTACCAGTGACTTTTACCCCCCCCCCCCCCACCCGGAAAGTTTAGTCCACCCCTCCGAAGTAAAACCCACAATTTTGTATTTTGTACTGCTAGGATCGACGTGACACTTATCACCGAGCTTTTACTGTAAGCTTTGAGGTGATACACATAACAAATCAGAAAATCAATCGATAGGATCTGATAAATACATCGATCTGTTGTGACACATCGGTCTGTTTGAAAAAGTGTTCACCGTACAGATAACGCCACTGGCGAGAAGAAACTGAAGTTGGTACTGGTGGGGTCGGGCAAGGGGGTGAATGAAAAAAAAATGTCACAGAAAAAAAAAACAGACAAAAATTGACGAATGAAAAATTTTATCGGGAAAACAGTCACAGAAATAAAGTCACAAATAAACCGGGAGTGATCTCCCCTAAACTTTCTCGAATATTTTAATATAAAATAACAGGCGATGGGAACTCGGGCTATAGACATGATTTTTAATCCATTTTAAATACTTAAAGTTTTAAAAATAGAATAAAATCTCGTAGACAAAAGAATTGCACACCGAGTGAACGCTAAATAAAAAAGAAAGTGCATAATAGTGCGCAATATTATTAGTACTTTAAAAATTTACATTAGTTTTTTGAAAAATCGGAAGTAGCGTAAATTACTACTTCCAGTCAACGGAAATTATTCAAAATTTAACAGAAGGTAGAGAATTAGATCTTTTACTTACATGTAAAATATCATTTATCTATCTGAAATAGTACTCAAGTTATAGGCTTTTGAAAAATTCCAAGTAGGAAAAGTACCACTTCCGGTTATCGGAAATCGCTCAAAAGCTGACACGGATTTACGATTTTGATAAAATACTTATATATGAAATTTCATCAACCTAGCTGTAACGATACTCAAGTTATCGTGTTTACACGGACAGACAGACAGACAGACAGACAGACACACAGACATATGGACAAGATTGCAAAATTATGTTTTTCCGTATCAATGAGGTGTAAAACGTCAATTTTTTTTTTGCACGATTACAAGACTTTCTCTATACTTCGTATATACGAGAAAGTAAAAAGGGCACTAAAATGTTTTAAGAAATATTTTGATTTCATTGTAAAATGTTTGGTGTTTATTGATGTAGGTTGTTTTTTTAGCAGATTTAGTTGTTACATCATAGACTGTAGTGGTTACATCACAGTCTGTAGTAGTTACATCATAATCTGTAGTAGTTACATCACAGACTGTAGTAGTTACATCACAGACTGTAGTAGTTACATCACAGACTGTAGTAGTTACATCACATAATGTAGTAGTTACATCACAGAATGTAGTAGTTACATAATAGTCTGTAGTAGTTACATCACATACTGTAGTAGTTACATCATAGTCGGTAGTAGTTACATCACAGACTGTAGTAGTTACATCATAGACTGTAGTAGTTACAGTCTAAGTTGGAGTGGTGTGTAAATTACCAATAAAGTGTTGTAGTCCCACATTATTTAGCCAATAAAGTGTGGTCCCACATGATTTAGCCAATAAAATGTGGTCCCACATGATTTAGCCAATAAAGTGTTGTGGTCCCACATGATTTAGCCAATAAAGTGTTGTGGTCCCACATGATTTAGGAAATAAATTGTTGTGGTTCCACATGATTTAGCCAATAAAGTGTTGTGGTCCCACATGATTTAGCCAATAAAGTGTTGTGGTCCCACATGATTTAGCCAATAAAGTGTGGTGGTCCCGCATGATTTAGCCCAGGGGTCTCCAAACTTTTCAGACCGAGGGCCGCATTAACTATCAAATTTCAGTTCGGGGGCCAGTTACTTCCAGGCATGTCATTGATTTCTCTGGGCAAAGTTCCTCAGCCATCACCAACAAACGATTTTTCCTTAGACAAAAAGACCTCCGCGGGCCGGATGAGAGGACTTCGCGGGCCGCATCCGGCCCGCGGGCCGTAGTTTGGAGGATTGTAGGAAAAAAAGTCACAGGAAAAAAAAACACAGGAAAAAAAAAACAGAAAAAAAGTCACAGGAAAAAAAGTCACAGGAAAAAAAGTCACAGGAAAAAAAGTCACAGGAAAAAAAGTCACAAATATATATTTGCATGGGATTTGTTAATACTTTTATGTATTAAATATTCAGAGAGTGCAAATTAACTTAAGATTAATTAAATGTAATGTAATGTGTGTAGGTTGTATACGTATAGTAATTTTTATAATTCATCTAAAAATATTTAGTATGAATTATGTAGATTGTAATTATGTTAAACATAATATTTATAGCATTTAATAGAATGTCCACGGTTTTCATCGTGTTTTTTTTTAAAATTAAATTACCGTGAAATGGTAAGGTCATCTGAATTACTGCCCTCAACTCATCGCAACAATAGTTATGCTTAGTTCAACCACCTTTACTGCCCACATTTATCACGCTCATTACATAACAAAACTTAGGATCAAAACAGAGAGCCGACGAGGTTCAAAGGCTGTCATTGACACAAAACGTCAACAACACAAAATATGTTCGGACAATGCCGACTGAGGAGAGGCCGACCATAGAATAGCCTACGGCAAAACCCATGCAAAACACAATGATGTGCCTAAATTTCTTTTATAGTTAACTTTTCTACCGGGTATGTAACTAAATACGTAACAAAAGTTAATATTGTTGTGTAAATTATCTTAGAGTATTTTTACTTACAATTTTTATAAACCATAATACTTTTAAGGTCTATAAATAATTTATGCTATCAAAAAATAAAACCCACAAAAATAACATACAAAATTTTACAATTCTTAACAAATAAATCAAAATATTTCTAAAAAGATTTGTGTGACTTTTTTTTCTGTGACTTTATTTCTGTGACTTTTTTTCCGATAAAATTTTTCCATTGTGACTTTTTTTCCGTGACTTTTTTTCCTAGCAAAAACTGTGACTTTTTTTCTGTGTTTTTTTTTCCTGTGACTTTTTTTCCGTTTACCGTTTGGAGACCCCTGATTTAGCCAATAAAGTGTTGTGGTCCTACATGATTTAGCCAATAAAATGTGGTCCCACATGATTTAGCCAATAATCCCCCCCCCCCCCCCCCCTTAGTGAAAGACTACAACACAATTGAAATGACGAAAAAGAACTCGTTTTATTCAGACAAGATTTGCCGGTCGTTTATGTGATTACAGATTGGCTTCTTTTACAGACGTCAGTTTTATGGAGGGGGTAGGGGGTGGAGAGTATTTCTTAAAATGGTGGGATGGAGGGTGGGGTATGGGGGTTGTGATAATTTAACTAACTCTAGCCTCTGACCAATCGTCTTGTCTGAAGGTCAACAATTAACACCAACAAGACCTAAGGCACCGGTCAGTGAGAGGTCAGTAGTGGACATTTTTAACATCCATTCTATGTGGCCTGGAGACATTTTTATAAAACATATGACTCTGTCTATTTGGGTACAAGCTAAACTTCCATATACCTCAACCAGTCGGTTTAAAAAGTTTGACGTCATTTAAGGACAGCCTCCTATCGAGAAATATTAAACATTAAGAAACATAAAATTTAAATTACAGTCTCAACAAATATTTACAAGCTGACTACTCATTAAAATATAGTCATCAGAAACCTTGTTTTGTAATATCACAGGTCTGCCGACAATGTAACATTATGTAATAATGGCTTTAAGTTAGGCTTTAACAGTAGTAACAATCAAATATCAAATATTTGTTTACAACAATCAATCATCACATATTTGGTAGTAGCATTCAATCAAGGTTAGCTTCCACCCCATGGCTTTTCTGCTGTGTGGACTCATCTTCTTCGACTGTTCCATTGTCTATAGGGGTGTCAGCTTCATCGGGCTCATTCTTAATTCTTTCACTGACGTCATTGTCTGCGTCTGTGCTCGTGCCAGCCTTCACCTCTGAGGTGTGACCTTGGTTCAGACCGGAAGTGTGACCTTGGTTCAGACCGGAAGTGCTACCTAAGTTCTTCTGTGTCGAATGTATGTTCTTGCCGCCATCTTTACTGACCTTTGGCCCCGGCTTCCTGGCGCTGGACTTGATGAGGCTGATTTTGTTTTTGGTCTCCTGAATGGTCGGCCTGCTGTACTTCTCGCTTGGTCGGGCTTTCATCGCCCACTCGCTCGACTCTCTGCCTTCTTTCATGGCGGCTGTTTCGCTGTTGGCTGTGTTGGCTGTGTTGGCTGTTGCTGTGTTGGCTGTTGCTGATCCAGGTGTCACCACCTTGGATGGTTCAACCTGTTGTGTCACCGCTTGAGGGGGCTCAGGTCTCGCCACTGAGGTCTTGTTTGCGTGTGTGTCCACTGTAGGCCGTTTGTCCACTCTCGGACCTTCCTTTTTGCGACTTACAACAGTGGCCGCGGAGAGAGGTGGAGTAGAGTTGACCACGAAAATGTCAGAGTATCCGGGCGGTCCGGACTCGATCGACATTTTTTTGCCGGGGTTCACCGGTGTGCTGGTTTCCTGACTGCGGAAAAACCCGATCGTCTTTTCTGTGAACAGATGTGACAGTGTGACAACGAGAACATGTAAGACAACGTGACGACGTGATGAGGCGAGACAACATGAACAGGTGAGACAACGTGACAACCTTATTACGTGAGACAACATGAACATTTAAGACAACATTAACAAATGTGACAAAGTGGTCAGGTGAGACAACATGAACATGCACAACAACGTGAATATTTGACAAACAATGAGTGTATAGAAATTTCCAGTTTAAAAATTTAGATAAGTATTTTACATTCTATCAATGATAAGAGATCGATGATAAGTATTTTACATTCTATCAATGATAAGAGATCGATGATAAGTCTTTTACATTCTATCAATGATAAGAGATCGATTTATTCACCTTTCCTCTTCTCTTCCTCACGCTTGATTAATTTTCTGTTGAAGTTTTTTAAAAATACATTAATCTTGTTATCGATATTTGAATTCCAACAATATTTGGTCATTAAAATAAAACATATAATGCAAGCCATTTAATAACAAATACATTACAATATTAAAATAATTGTCACAAGTGAGTACCCTACAAAGGGCAGCAACCCCACAAGTACCGGTGCTACTCACACTTGGTCCGATCTCTTTTTCCTGTGGCACAAGCAGACGACGAGCAGCACGAGCGCCGCGACCAGCAACAGACCCAGCAGACAGAACATGACGATGCCGCCGGTGGACGAGACGAAATCTGACGCGTCAGACGACGTCGACTCCTGGTACGGCGAGACGGTGGCCACCTGCAAGATCTGCTGGTCCGACAGGCCGACGACAGGTGTGCCGTCTGACGACTGCTGCAGGACCTACAGAGGGGAATGTCATGCTCAGGTCATTATACAAGACAATCATCGCACTCGATCCTCCGTTTAAAATGGAGGATCGAGTGCGATGATTGTCTTGACAAAAGTGTGTTCACGCCATATGTTGTTGTAGTTGCTAGACCGTTTGTGTTGTTGTTGCTAGACAGTTGGTATGGCGAGATCTTACCTTGAGAATGGCGGTGTCCGTCAAGAAAGATTTGGCGGTGTTGACGTTAGCGATGTCGTCTGCTTGTGTGTCGCTCACCACGTAGGTATAGGCAGCTGTCCTAAAGGCGGAGTAGAGTTTAGTTACAACAGTTTTAAATTTAACGGGTTGACACATGTTTCTTGGCTGAAATAATAACGCGCGGTATTTTTTCAAATTTTTTTTTTTAAATCTAAAGAAAAAACTAAACAAAAACATCAAAACAGAAAGACTCTCGCATAGATGACATTATTCAACTTTAATCGCACTTGTGAGAGTATGGAGAGGTTGTGAGAAAGTTTCTTACTGTGTGGCCAAGAGACGTCTGCGACTACTTGTACTGGTATCGATGATATTAGAAAATCCGATTCTTTGCGTTGATGAGAAAAACACTTGTGCACGGGACCGGAAGGTTTGACTGTCAAATTTTAACGTGTTTATTAACATGTTAAAACACAAACTACAAACACACACACACACACACACACACATATATATATATATATATATATATATATATATATATATATATATATATATATATATATATATATATATATATATATGTATCTGTTATATCTATCTATATAATCTATATCCATCTCCATCCATCCATCCATCCATCCATCCATCCATCCATCCATCCATCCATCCATCCATCCATCCATCCATCCATCCATCCATCCATCCATCCATCCATCCATCCATCCATCCATCCATCCATCCATCCATCCATCCATCCATCCATCCATCCATCCATCCATCCATCCATCCATCCATCCATCCATCCATCCATCCATCCATCCATCCATCCATCCATCCATCCATCCATCCATCCATCCATCCATCCATCCATCCATCCATCCATCCATCCATCCATCCATCCATCCATCCATCCATCCATCCATCCATCCATCCATCCATCCATCCATCCATCCATCCATCCATCCATCCATCCATCCATCCATCCATCCATCCATCCATCCATCCATCCATCCATCCATCCATCCATCCATCCATCCATCCATCCATCCATCCATCCATCCACCCATCCATCCACCCATCCATCCACCCATCCATCCACCCATCCACCCATCCACCCATCCACCCATCCACCCATCCACCCATCCATCCACCCATCCACCCATCCATTAAATCCATCCATCCATCCATCCATCCATCCATCCATCCATCCATCCATCCATCCATCCATCCATCCATCCATCCATCCATCCATCCATCCATCCATCCATCCATCCATCCATCCATCCATCCGTCCATCCGTCCATCCGTCCATCCGTCCATCCGTCCATCGTCCATCCGTCCATCCGTCCATCCATCCATCCATCCATCCATCCATCCATCCATCCATCCATCCATCCGTATATATATATATATATATATATATATATATATATATATATATATATATATATATATATATATATATATATATATATATATATATATATAATATAGTAGAGAATCACGCGTTATCACTGGTTATACGTTGCGTGTAAAGCTCAAATAAACTACACTAAAGTGAAACAATGTGCTAATTTATTTAAAAATTGTACACTCAGTGATGAAGAAAACAGCTAGAGCAGCGCCTGGCCTGAACGGCAAGTTACCAGTAAATAGGCTTGAAAAGCCTATGTAATCACATAGAATTAAAAATTATTTTTTTTTTAGAAAATATTGTAAGCAACAAAATTATGGTTACTTTTTAAAATATTTAAGCTGTTATTATAGTCGTTCACTAAATTGAATCAGGCGGATTGTTATTTGGCGCCCTGGGCTATCCCGTGGGCGTTATGGTGCCTACGTTCGTGTTAAAGAGTGCGATAGACTATAAATAAGAAGGGTTACTAAAAATTTTCACTAAATCGAATCCAAGGCATGCTCCGGCGCCCCAAGAGAGTTCTATCTGGCGCCCAGGACGTTCCAGTCATCTCTATGGCGTCTACGTTCGTTTAAGTGAATGCAATACACTATGGACAAGTTGGTATTTTATAGTCGTTTGGTAAGTTGTATCAGACGGGTCCACCGGCGCCCCTGCAGGGTGCGATTTAGTGCCCCGAGCTAGACTGTTAGCTCTATGCGTTTATGTTTGCATTTAAGTTTGTGTTAATGTTCGCGTTTAATTTTGCATTATTTTCTGAGTTATTGTTTGCGTTTGCGTTTCTATTTGTATTTGTGTTTGTTTTAGCGTTTGTGTTTGCGTTTGCTTTTGTGTTTGCGTTTCTGTTTGGGTTTGTGTATGTGTTTGCGTTTGTGTTTCGGTTGAGTTGGCGTTTGGGTTTGTGTTTGCATTTCTGTTTGCACTTGGGTTTTCCTTTGTGTTTACGTTTGTTTTTATGTTTTTGTTCTGGTTTGTTAGGATTAGGGTTAATTCGAAAAGTAATATATTTCATAAGCCCGGGCAATGATGGGTATACGCTGTTAAATAAACACACAAGTCATGGTGCTTTACAGATAGGTTTTTTTTTCAGAGGCAAATTACTATTATATTACTAGCAATTATTCGTTTGAATATTTCTAGCCTTAATCAACTCACATATTGCTAACGACGTCGGAATATTTCTCTGCGAACTCGATGACCACCATCTGTGACGTCATGTCGAATGTATCAATCCGCAGGAGGGAGATCTTGGAGGTGGTGACGCTGCCGATGGTGGAGCGACACAAAACCCAGTGGAAATATTTGGCCTGGTTCTCTAGAGACGAGGAGCTGGTCACTGTGATCTGACCAGTCGAGCTGGACACACTGGGGGATAATAGAATACAAAAGTCATGTCCACGCGTGGAATATAGAGAGATGCAGCAGTCAGTATGAGAGTAAGGATCTTAATAATGAAACATTAAAAAATCAGAGTAAGAAGCTTTGAATGCGATGAAAATAAGAAAATCAAACTTCATTAATAAAAGCATGGTCGCTCGTAAGAACACTTGCATAGTCTATTAACGAAGGTTGTTCTATTTTCTCATTTTCAGTGCATACAAAATGTTATTTATTTCCATTTTTCGTCAGTCGTTCAAAATTAAGTTGATACTACAACAACGACTAAAAATAGTTGACGGCCCCTTCTTCGTCCATACTCAACGCTCGACGTAAAATCAGCGAACTGTGAAGGTACAGTTCACCCACGACGTCCCTCTGAACAAGCGATTGCTAACTGGTATTTTATTTTGTATTTGAATATAGTAATCTTAAATTAAAATGTTCTCTCTAAATAAATTAAACATTGATTTTCATACAGAACGTGTTTGGAAAGTTTGAATGAAATCGCTGCATTAGAAGTGGGTCAAAATTGAGTTACAAGGTTTGCCATATATCCACAACCAAACAAACTGACGTTGCGAACTAAGTAAAGCTTGTAAAACTAACAGCAACTTTAATTTTAATTTAAAGAATAGGAAGTGGCAAATAATGTATTCCTATTTAGTGTCACGTGTCTAAACGGACCAATCATTACCTGAAGGGAAATGTGCTGGTGTATGTGACGTACTCGGCTGTGGCTAAGTTTGATTCAGGGATGCCAAAGTCTCCTGGGGTCAGTGTGTAGACCAGGTGACCATTGGATGCCTGGTACGGACATTCCAGGGAGATCATGGCATTCTTGGTCACCTTGGAAATGGGCGTTTCTTCTTCTTCTAAGACGTCAATCAAATTAATGCTGACGCCCACTGAGGCGGACGGTTGAGGGTTGACGTTTAAATCTGTGGCGTCCACTTGGAAAGAAATTGAAGATAAAATATCATAGTCAGGGGATTTCTTTATAACCAGGTGACCGGACGCGTCTATGGTAAAGTAGGTATCACCAGGTGGGGTCAGGGTCAAGTTGTTGTTGCGGTTGGCGGATGTGACGTCAGCATCGGACCACATAATTGTCTCCACCGTGTAGCCAACCGGCATGTTTTCTGGGATACTGATGACGTAAGCGGTCTGTGAAAAAACTGGCGGGTTGTCGTTGACGTCGGTCACTGTGACCTGGACGACTTTGGTCAACGGACCGATGTCTGTGGTCACCTCTACTAGCAGATTGTATTCTGGGTATTTCTCACAGTCTAGTGCTGAGACAGTCAGGAGACCTTCATTTGTGGTGGCGTCTAGATCTACACCAATAGAGTTTCCCAAGTTGCCAGCCAATATTGTATATCCACTAGGTACCCTGGGACTGTCCACCTTGATCCTGCCGATCTCACTGCCTGCAGGTTTATCCTCGGCCACCGTAAAGCTGTAGTCAGAGTCAGGGTTCGTAGTACGGGACGGCGTGACGTTGATCGTAACGGTCGCGGTGCTTGACCTCGAGGGCGTTCCTCGATCTTTGGCCCTCAGCACGAGGGTGTACGAGTCGGCTGCCGTCAGGATGCTGGTCGAGGTTCGAATCTCGCCGGAAGTTTCGTTCATCAAGAAATAACCGTCGTCGTTGCCTGAGAGGATTGTGTAGAGGATTTGACCGCTGATGCCGTGGTCAGTGTCTGTGGCGGACTTTGTCCCGACAACCGTTCCCTTGGGTTCTGTTCTGGGGACGGTGAAGGTGTCTGGATCTGGGAGAGAAAATATCGGGGTGTTGTAGTTGGGGTTTGTAGCGGTCAGAGTTATGGTAAACGTCTGGTCAGTGGCTAGACTCGGGACACCATGATCTGACGCCGTTATGGTTAGCGTGTAGGATGACGTGACGGCAGCGTCCAGCACATCTGTTGTTGTCAAGACACCCGTGGACTCGTCCAGTGAGAAAAGTCCAGGGCCTGTGGTCGATTTGATGACGTAAGAAACGTTTCCGGCATTTCCAGTGTCAAGGTCAGTGGCGTAGAACCTAAAGACTTCAGACCCTATTGGCACGGAGTCCAGTAAAGTCGTGCTTGATGTGGTCACAAAAACTGGACTGTGGTCATTGACGTCATTGACCTTGATGACGACATAAGCCTTGGCTGTCTTGGCTGGGGTCCCGCCATCTGAGGCCGTCACCAGAAGGTTGTAGTAACTTTTCGTCAGGTAGTTCAGCTTGTTCTTCACCGTGATGACCCCAGTCGTTGGGTCAAGGACGAAGTCTGAAGTTCCAGTCATGGTCTCACTGGCCAGACCGTATGGGGCCTTGTCAGCGTCAGTGGCCAAAACCGTCCCCACGACATAGCCTACGGTCGCATTTTCATCAACCAAAAAACTAAAAGTTTCCTGAGTCACACCCACAATATTGGATGGAAAACTGGGAGTATTGTCATTGATGTTGGTGATGGTAACGGTTAGCGTACATGAGGCGCTGTTTTTAACGGTACTAGCAACAACTACCAAATTATAGGACTCTTTTTTCTTCTCATAATCTAAGGCTGAAGCAATGTAAACTTGACCAGTGTTGGGCCGTATTTGAAATTCTCCATCGCCACCTGACATTGTGTACTTGAGGGTTCCATCTTCTAAAGCACCCAGCAGTGTGGCATTGAAGTCGTAAACTTGAGTGCCGACAAGCACGTCCTCTCGAAGTGTCACGCTGTCTGAAGTAATGTTAAACTTGGCATCTGTCGAAGCTGGTGTGACATTAATGACAACAACAGCTGTGGATGTCAGCTTGGGAGAGCCTCCGTCTTCAGCCTCCACGACCAGAGTGAATCTTCTGATGCCCAAGTAATCGAATGACTGGCTTGTTGTCAGCTGCAGGCTACTGGACAGGGCAAACTGTGACTGGGTGTCTCCACTTAAGATTTTACCAATAACGACAGCGTTGGTGCCTTCATCCGCATCAGTCACAGTTAGAGTCCCGATATTAGGGCCAGTGTACCCATGAGCGAAGGAATACACGTAAACATTTTGTGAAAACTTTGGGTAGTTATCGTTGACGTCTTGGATGTTGACGGTCAACGTTCCTGTGACTGACTGACCGTTTTGATTGACAGCTACAATGGTCAGCGTGTAGCTGGGCGTCCGCTCCCTGTCCAGGAATTTATTGACAAAGACTTTACCGGAGGCGGGGTCAATGAAAAAGTCGTTGTTGGTGTTGCCGTTGGTGATGTTGTAGGTGAAGATGGTATCCATGTCTCCGTCTGTTGCGTTGACCTGGAATACTAAAGTCCCTAAAGCAACGTCTTCTTTTAGGGTAGAGGTGTAAGGACCAGGAAGGGTAATCCACGTTGGATTGGATTCATCTTTGTTTTGTACTTGAATCACCACAGTTGTTGTTCCTGATTTTGGCGGTGCACCCCCGTCTGCAGCCGTGATTTCAACCGTCAAAGTTGTCTTAGCCTCGTAATCTAAACCTTGTATCAGACTCAGAGAACCTGTCCCCGCATCAATGCTAAAGGATGCTGAATCTGTCCCAACCGTCAGGGCATAGGTCAGCTGGGCATTTGTCCCGCTGTCCTTATCAGTTGCTGTGATTTGGCTTATGACCGAATTCACGCTCAAACTTTCGTCCACTTTAAAGACGTAAATATTTCTATCAAACTCTGGCCAGTGGTCGTTGATGTCCTGCACGCTAACGGTCAGTGTGGCAGTCGCCGACTGACCACTAGTGGACGTGGCCACCACCACGTAGTTGTACACCCCCTGCAGCTCCCTGTCGTAGGGGACGTTGTTGTAAATGTTCCCAGTGTAGCTGTCCATGCCAACCCTGTTGTCGCTGTTCCCGCTCACGATGGTGTAGGTCAGCTGTGGGAACGTGCAGCACGCCGACAGTGTGGTCAGTAGCCCCACGGTCGTGTTCTCCTCAATGGTGAGCGGGTTGGTGAAGGTGCTGAAAGCCAGGTCCGTCTCAGACAGCACGGTGAAGGTGACGGTCGTGGAGTCCGTGCCGTCATACACCTGTGCCTGCAAGTCGTATCTGGTGCTCGCGGGACGTCTGCTCACGTCTGACAGCATTAACGTCCCCTTAGAGTCAATCTGGAGTCAAAGTAAAAAGGTTTAATTAAAATCATGTATTAAGACACAATGTAACAAACAAAATATCTAATCAGTAGCGTGAGATTTCTCTGTAGATGTCTACATTGTCCGATCCAGTTTTTCTTACAGACAAGTTGGCACTTGAAATTTTCGAGGGAAGGGGGGGGGGGGGCGGACTAAAATTTCTGGGCGAAACTCTGGGCGGTCCCTCGCCTCCAGTAGGACGTGCTACACCTTCAGACACATAGAGGCACACATACACATAGAGGCATGGAGAAACTCAGACACATAGAGACACACATACACAGAGAGGCATAGAGAAACTCAGATACAGACAAAGAAAGACACAGAGAGTCACAGACAAAAATAGGCAGACACAGAGACAAAGAGAGACACAGACTAAACGCTTACATACATTACATGTGTTCGGGAGAACAGTAATTGTAATTAATATGTACAGGCAAACATTTGGAATTGTGATTTAAAACGTGAGACCGCCTACACACTTTTAGTATTTGCATTTTTGATCAATAATTTCCCTTTATTTAGGGGTCAACAACTTGTTTATGTCGTCTAGTTTTGAATTTGTAATCAATTATTTTAAGTTCCATTCAAAATGTTATGGGCAATTGATACGCAATTATATAATTTGAGTTCAACCCAAAATGTTATGGGCAATTAATACGCAATTAAATCTAATATATAAAGTTCAATTCTGTATGTTTGTTTGTAAAATGTTGTCGTGGATACTTCGATGGATTTAAGTGTTAGATTATTATAGTGCTCATGGTCTAAATTTATGAGTTAAAAAATTACTATTGAAAGTCTTTAAAAACAATTTTCATTTTATATACTTAGAATGATAATTTTCAATTATGAACTTTACATAAAATTTAAAAAACGTGTATAAACGTTTATAAAATTTCTAAAATTGTGTCTGAAATGTATTTGCATTTTGTCCTTTAGCTCTCATAAAGTCCCTTGATTTGGAAAACACAGTTACTTCCCTTTAAAAAACCATTAAATCGGGGGAAGAAAGAATTTACTTTTTATTACTTTGTTTTGATGTTAAAAAATAAATAAAAAATAACATAATTAGTGGGGATTGATTAAGTGCTATGTCGTTAGTATTTTTAATACTGCCTTTTATTTATTCTATACACTGAATATACTGTTTACTAATTATTTTTTTTTAAATCAATAACATTTAATAAGCCAGGTCCTACAAATCCTATATGTTTATATCTTTCCGTTTACGGATAAGCTTGGAGTATTATAATTTTGTTCACTAAATTGAAACAGGCGCGACCGCCGGCGCCCATGCACGGTTCGATTTGGCGCCATGGGCTATCATGTGAGCGCTATGCTGCACAATTTTGTTTTAAACACTTCGATAGACTATGGATAAGAAAGGTTACTATAGTCTTTAAGTGAATCAAATCCGGGCGTCCTCCGGCACCCCGACAGGGTGCTATTTGGCGCCCTGGGCCTTCCCGTGTACGCTATGGTACCTACGTTCGCGTAAGTGAGTTCAAAAGACTATGAATAAGTTGGGTACTATAGTCGTTTACTAAGTTGAATCAGGCGGTTACGCCGCACGTCTTCATGGTGCGATTTGTTTTCTTTGTGTTTGTGATTGTTTGTGTTTGCGTTTGTTTTTGTGTTTTCGTTTGTGTTTGTATTTGCGTTTGTGTTATGTTTGCGTTGGGGTTTTTTTTTGTGTGTTTTGGTTTTGGTTTTGGTTTTGTTTGGTTGTGGTTGTGATTGGGTTTGTGTTTGCGTTTAGATTTGTTTTCGTTTTCTTTTTTTGTTTGCGTTAGTGTTTGTGTTTTCTTTGTGTTTGTTGTTGGGTTTGTCTTTGCATTTGTTTTTGTGTTTTCGTTTGTGTTTGTTTGTGTTAGTGTTATGTTTGCGTTGGTTGTGGTTAGGGTGGGCAATGCCGGATAAATGCTGATTACTAAGCACACAAGTTATGGTCCTTTACAGATACCTTTTTCAGAGATGCCAGTGCAGGGCCTGGCCGGGACGGCTAGTATTTAAATTAAATAATTTAATTTACACTTTTTAGTGTATATGTTACGCTTGTTATCAAAATGTTTTTACGTATTTTTGAAAAATATTAAATTAGTACAATAGTGTTGTTGGGCTTTACTTATTATTTATGTATATGAGTTTCCCATTTAAAAAATACAAATGGGGTGAACTGAAGGAAGCGGTTCACGACTGGCAGCTCCAATTCAACCGGAATTCCTTCACTGTCATGGGGACGATATCGTGGATTATCCACACCAATGCAACGCATACACAAGGGACGTGCTACCGCCACCCACGCGCAGCGCAGCGCTTTGCTAGTAAATAAATAATACTTAATAATTTTGAAGATTTTATTCCGGAGCCTAACTCCTTAAAAACTTGTATTTTTTTTTTAACTCAAGCCATACACGGGAAACAACTGATTGTACGCGATTATACTGGTTGGGAGGGATATGGACATCTGCTAAGAAGAATTGTTTTCGACGAGATCAACCTACCTTAAAATACCCAGCACCGTTTCCCACAGGTAAGCTATAGGTGAGGCTGGCACCTGTAGAGTCTGGGTCATTGCAGGTCAACTGGCTCAAGTTGGCCGCGTTAGAGAACGGCGACTTGAACACCACCGTTGGGACAGCGTTACAGGTGACTGGCGAGTCGTTGACGTCAGTGATGGTCACGGTAACCGACGCCTGTGAGTAGGACAAGTTTTAATCAGTCACCTAATTAACACAAGGTTTAATTAGTCACCTAATTAACACGAGGTTAAATTCTTAATTACTAAAGTTACTGACGTTTTACCTAAATATGTACAGGGTAACTGCCTAATTTCCAAAGGTATAAACTCTAACCTAATTTACAAGAAGTTGAATGTTCAACTACAACACTTTTAGCCACAAATTTGTCGTTTTTGCTTACATTTGCTAAGAGGTAAGTTTCTAGAATTCTCCACATTACCAACATGATTAGATAAATAACGTCCGCAAATGACGTCATATTTCGGGAGGTGGGGTGCTTGATAGTAACGGAAAGGGGTATGAAAGTGTGGTGTAGCACTTATCTATCTATTTTTAAATGCAACTAATACTCAGACATTTTTTTTTTCCTTTTACGTTTGATAAGAGCATCTGCACTATCAGCAGAAATGTAAAATACGTATTTATGTAGAGAAAAATATTCCATTTTCCCAAAATGTTATATATTAATTTATTGAAAGATGATAATTAATTTATTGATATGTTCAGCTGTACAAACAACCTTTTAATTATAAAAGTTCACAACAAATACTTTACTTATTTTCACAACGATACACTTGACAGTTCTTCTAATTTAAGTATACTATCTTAAAATCTATCCAGATCTAACGATAAACTAGATTTAGGAAAGCTGTCTGGGGAAAGTAGGCCAAACCAAAATTAATAAGTTAAAAGAAAAATAAGTATAAAAAACATTTAATAATTTTTAGTTTCTTTATTAAACTATTTTAGACCTGAAATATTTAATATAAATCTTTGTTTCTTAACAATGGTATTTGTTAAAATGGGATAGATTTTAATTCAAAATAATATTTGTCTTGATTTTACATTTTTTATGGAGGCTAAGTAAAATAACTTAATATATTTTCTCTAAACATGTATCTGGCTGCCCGCAATTCAATGAATGACCCCGAAACCTACAGTTATCTAAGGATAACGGGTGGTCTAGTGCAGTGGCGTAGCGAGGTCGGGTGTCATCCGGTGCGGCACTTAATGGTGTCACCCCCTAGAGGCGTAGCGACCCTTCCCGGGGACAAACTTACAAGTTTTCGATTTGCACCCCCCTCAAACTTTTGATTTGCACCCTCCCTCAAGTTTTCGATTTGCATCCCCCCCCCCCTCAAACTTTCGATTTGCACACCCCCCCCCCTCAAGTTTTTCTTTATATATTTTGCTATTTTTTGCCTTGGTGTCACCCCCCTAAATGGTGACACCCGGTGCGGTCCGCACCCCCCGCCCCCCCCCCCCCTCGCTACGCCCCTGGTCTAGTGTATTTTATGAGCCAGTCAAGAAGCTGATATCAAAATAAAAATCAACTTTAAAATGAAAAACGAAATGTGACTAGACCAAACTCATGCTTCATCCCGAAATAGTTGGGTGTGTCCGAAATAGTTGGGTGTGTCCGAAATAGTTGGGTGTGTCCGAAATAGTTGGGTGTGTCCGAAATAGTTGGGTGTGTCTGAGATAGTTGGGTGTGTCCCAAGCTACACACAATTTAGGAAGTTAAAAAAATGAAATTATAATGGGGGGGGGGGTTCAAGTTTGATGTCAGTTTAAGATCTGTTTGTGGTGGTGTGACGATGGACAGAAAGGGGAAGGGGGGGAGGGATAGGGGAATTTTAAAATAAAAGTGTGACTTCATTTATATATTCCCTATTACCCTTTTTAAAAACATTTTTAATAAATTTTAGAGTGTATTTAATATTGCTAAAGTAACAGTAAGTAACGCTGGTCGCCAATGTTTTCAGTTGGTTACAAATGTCTTCAGCAAACATTTAACGATAGCCTAGTTGGTCAACCATGGTTTAGCATTACATGGAGGCTCTAGTGACGTAAGAGTGAGCAATGTATTCCCTAAAGATGTACACACCCCCAATGTACTCCCTAAACAAATACACCCCCCCCCAATGTATTCCCTAAAGATGTACACACCCCAATGTTTTCCCTAAACTATTACACCCCCCCCCCAATATATTCACTACACATGAACACACCCCCAATGTTTTCCCTAAACTATTACACACATCTCCAGACACAATAAACACATTACATTAGCAGACTTAGGCGCTGTGGTGGAGTTGTCCTTGGCTACGATGGTGAATGTGTAACTTTTTGTCTTCTCAAAGTCTAAGGGGGCGTAGGCCACTCTCAGGATGCCTGGAACAACACGTCATAACCATCAACAAACAACACATCATAACCATCATCAAACAACACGTCATAACTATCAACAAACAACACTTCATAACCATCAACAAACAACACATCAACACCATCAAAAAACATCACGTCATAACTATCAACAAAAAACACTTCATAACCATCAACAAACAAAACGACACAACCATCAACAAACAAAACGACACAACCATCAACAAACAACACGTCACAACTATCAACAAACAAAACGACACAACCATCAACAAACAAAACGACACAACCATCAACAAACAACACGTCACAACCATCAACAAACAACACGTCACAACCATCAACAAACAAAACGACACAACCATCAACAAACAACACATCATAACCATCAACACAAAACGTCATAACCCTAAACTGGGTAGATCCGTATTACTGCTAAAAATAAAACTTAAATTGTTACTTAAATTAAATGAAAATGTTCATGCAATCATCTCCGCACACAAACTTCTCCCCCACACATACACCCACCCCACACATACACCCACCCCACACATACACCCACCCAACACATTCACTCACTCCACACATACACCCACCCCACACATACACCCACCCACCACACACATACACTGGCCCCTCACATACACCCACACATACAACCACTTAACACATTCACTCACTCCACACCTACACACACCCCACACATACACCCACCCCACATATACACCCACCCCACACATACACCCACCCCACACATACACCCACCCCACACATACACCCACCCCACACATACACCCACCCAACACATTCACTCACTCCATACATACACCCACCCCACACATACACCCACCCCACACATACACCCACCCCACACATACACCCACCCCACACATACACCCACCCAACACATACACCCACCCCACACATACACCCACCCCACACATACACCCACCCCACACATACACCCACCCCACACATACACCCACCCCACACATACACCCACCCACCCCACACATACACCCACCCAACACATTCACTCACTCCATACATACACCCACCCCACACATACACCCACCCCACACATACACCCACCCCACACATACACCCACCCCACACATACACCCACCCCACACATACACCCACTCCACACATACACCCACCCCACACATACACCCACCCCCACACATACACCCACCCCGAGACATACACCAACCCCACACATACACCGGCCCCTCACATACACCCACCCCACACATACACCCACCCACCCCACACATACACCGGCCCCTCACATACACCCACCCCACACCTACCTGTCCCTGCGTCTATCATGAAAGGTGTAGGTGTGGTGCTGGTCACCAGACTGTACCCTATGGCGCCATCAAGTCCAGCATCTTGGTCTGATGCTGTGATCGTGTACACAGATGTACCTGAAACACAAAGGTCAATCAACAGGTCATTCTACACTTGTCCTGTGGTCAGTCTCTCGACAGGTCAATCTACACTTGTCCTGTGGTCAGTGTCACAACAGGTCAATCTTTACGTGTCCTGTGGTCAGTCTCTCGACAGGTCATCCTACACTTGTCCTGTGGTCAGTGTCACAACAGGTCAATCTTTACGTGTCCTGTGGTCAGTGCCACTTAATACCAAATCATGCGCCAGGTCAGTTCGGGTTTGCTAATACAAACCCATTCTTTCATATAAAATTCATTTTAAGTAAGAAATAAGCATTTTACAAGCTTTTATTTAACTTGCTTCCTCGTCCAGTCTGTCGTCAGTTTGTCGTCAGTCTGCCGCGTCTGTCGTCATAGAGTGAAATGCTCGAGCGAAATTTCGGGCACTTCTAACTGACAGATTCGGTTCTTAGTTGGCACGTGAAGACATGAAGACAACGCAATCTGACATTAAATGTGACTTAATTGGATGCCTAATTAATTAAAATTGTGTCCAAATTAGTAGGCTATCTTATCCAACTATTCGCACTATTATACTCGCGTTAGCATGTTCATTAATTGCGCAATGGTTTTTAGTCACTCAACTAAATTGTAAATGAAATAAACCGGGAGTGATCTCCCCTAAACTTTCTCGAATATTCTTATATAATACTACGGGGGATGGCAACTCGGGATATTGTATTGTGTATACATTTTATAGCGTACGTAGATCTAAATCAAATTTGAATGAAATAGTTCACTTCTTTTCATTCTAAACACGGCAGATGACGTCATTAGTTAATGTATAAACATTAGTGACGTCACTGTTTTATGCATTCTTTTTCACAACTATAAACGCTTTTCCTTTTGCATAATTAAAACTGTTTCTCTACATTCGAATAAGCCTTTATTTTTTATTTTTCTTCTTTAAATAAAATTGTGGTTATACATTTAAAACATCTGACATATTATTTTCAACAAAAGTCCGTATAAAGGTATCCATATATCGCTGCCGATTCTGACGTGATATCCGGCGAAAATATTTTGCGGACAGACAGAGAGAGAGAGAGAGAGAAGTGCGCACATGGTCTATTATATATTAGGATACACGACTATTTAAATTACTATAGAGAAAAGCGGGGGTCTCTTCCTAAATATTAGTAAAGGTATCCAATAGATTATAAAGTGACCCACGCTTTTCTTTATAGTTATTTAAATAGTAGTGTATTATTATATATTAAAAGATAATTATTTATTTTCCACTTGTAGTGCATTATTACATAAAAGCTTGTTATTAAAACGTTGTTTTTTACACATTTTTTAAACATTGTTGCCTTAGAATTGTTTTAGTAAGCTGGAAACTTATCAGGATTGTTTTAACGAGTCACGTGTCCTACATCCGAAGCTTTTTGTTACAGATAATGGTGGCAGATGTTAGATGAAAGGGGCAGTTGTTAGATGATGGGGCAGATGTTAGATGATGGTGGCCGATGTTAGATGATGGTGGCAGATGTTAGATGATGGTGGCAGACGTTAGATGATGGTGGCAGATGTTAGATGATGGTGGCAGATGTTACCTGGAACTTGGTCTTCTGCTACAGAGAGTGTGTAACTTGGTGGGGTGAATACAGGGTCGAATTCGTTCACTGGTGTAACTGTTACCTGTTGAGTAGAGAAATAGAAACTGTTACCTGTTGAGTGGAGAAATACAAGCTGTTGTTAGGTTTTTCATTGTCTCTTGTCTGGTCATCTTCCACTGGTCAGTTGGTTGTTTGACTTTAAAAGGCCAGTTCTCAGGAGAATATTCTATCTCACCTGGACAAACAACACTTCACCTGGGAATCAACACCTCACCTGGACAAAGGTATTCTATTCTGGGCAACAACACCTCACCTGGACAACAACACCTCACCTAGACAACAACACCTCACCTGGACAACAACACCTCACCTGGACAACAACACCTCACCTGGGCAACAACACCTCACCTGGACAACAACACCTCACCTAGACAACACCTCACCTGGACAACAACACCTCACCTGGACAACAACACCTCACCTGGACAACAACACCTCACCTGGACAACAACACCTCACCTGGACAACAGCACCTCACCTGTACAACAACACCCCACCTGGACAACAACACCTCACCTGGACAACACCTCACCTGGACAACACCTCACCTGGACAACACCTCACCTGGACAACAACACCTCACCTGGACAACAACACTTCACCTGGACAACAACACCTCACCTGTACAACACCTCACCTGGACAACAACACCTCACCTGAACAACACCTCACCTGGACAACACCTCACCTGGACAACAACACCTCACCTGGACAACAACACCTCACCTGGAAAACAACACCTCACCTGGACAACACCTCACCTGGACAACAACACCTCCCCTGGACAACAACACCTCACCTGGGCAACAACACCTCACCTGGACAACAACACCTCACCTGGACAACAACACCTCACCTGGACAACACCTCACCTGGACAACACCTCACCTGGACAACAACACCTCACCTGGACAACACCTCACCTAGACAGCAACACCTCACCTGGTCAACAACACCTCACCTGGACAACAACACCTCACCTGGACAACACCTCACCTGGACAACACCTCACCTGGACAACAACACCTCACCTGGACTAGCACTTCACATGGACAACAACACCTCACCTGGACAACAACACCTCACCTGGACAACAACACCTCACCTGGACAACAACACCTCACCTGGGCAACACCTCACCTGGACAACAACACCTCACCTGGACAACACCTCACCTGGACAACAACACCTCAACTGGACAACACCTCACCTGGACAACAACACCTCACCTGGACAACACCTCACCTGGACAACACCTCACCTGGACAACACCTCACCTGGACAACACCTCACCTGGACAACACCTCACCTGGACAACACCTCACCTGGACAACACCTCACCTGGACAACACCTCACCTGTACAACACCTCACCTGGACAACAACACCTCACCTGGACAACACCTCACCTGGACAATAACACCTCACCTGGACAACAACACCTCACCTGGACATCAGCACTTCACATGGACAACAACACCTCACCTGGACAACAACACCTCACCTGGACAACAACACCTCACCTGGGCAACAACACCTCACCTGGACAACAACATCTCACCTGGGCAACAAAACCTCACCTGGACAACAACACCTCACCTGGACAACAACACCTCACCTGAGCAACAACACCTCACCTGGACAACAACACCTCACCTGGACAACAACACCTCACCTGGACAACACCTCACCTGGACAACACCTCACCTGGACAACACCTCACCTGGACAATAAAACCTCACCTGGACAACACCTCACCTGGACAACAACACCTCACCTAGACAACAACACCTCACCTGGACAACACCTCACCTGGACAACAACACCTCACCTGGACAACAACACCTCACCTGGGCAACAGCACCTCACCTGGACAACAACACCTCACCTGGACAACAACACCTCACCTGGACAACAACACCTCACCTGGACAACAACACCTCACCTAGACAACACCTCACCTAGACAACACCTCACCTGGACAACAACACCTCACCTGGACAACAACACCTCACCTGGACAACACCTCACCTGGACAACACCTCACCTGGACAACAACACCTCACCTGGACAACACCTCACCTGGACAACAACACCTCAACTGGACAACACCTCACCTGGACAACAACACCTCACCTGGACAACACCTCACCTGGACAACACCTCACCTGGACAACACCTCACCTGGACAACACCTCACCTGGACAACACCTCACCTGTACAACACCTCACCTGGACAACAACACCTCACCTGGACAACACCTCACCTGGATAACAACACCTCACCTGGACAACAACACCTCACCTGGACAACAGCACTTCACATGGACAACAACACCTCACCTGGACAACAACACCTCACCTGGACAACAACACCTCACCTGGACAACAACACCTCACCTGGACAACAACATCTCACCTGGGCAACAACACCTCACCTGGACAACAACACCTCACCTGGACAACAACACCTCAA
Organism: Physella acuta; assembly: GCF_028476545.2. Classification (NCBI taxonomy): domain Eukaryota; kingdom Metazoa; phylum Mollusca; class Gastropoda; family Physidae; genus Physella; species Physella acuta. The sequence continues at coordinate 743,604 of NW_026731723.1, read as the reverse complement.
CTGGGCAACAACACCTCACCTAGACAACACCTCACCTGGACAACAACACTTCACCTGGACAACAACACCTCACCTGGACAACAACACCTCACCTGGACAACACCTCACCTGGACAACACCTCACCTGGACAACAACACTTCACCTGGACAACAACACCTCACCTGGACAACAACACCTCACCTGGGCAACAACACCTCACCTAGACAACACCTCACCTGGACAACAACACTTCACCTGGACAACAACACCTCACCTGGACAACAACACCTCACCTGGACAACACCTCACCTGGACAACACCTCACCTGGACAACACCTCACCTGGACAACACCTCACCTGGACAACAAAACCTCACCTGGACAACACCTCACCTGGACAACAACACCTCACCTAGACAACAACACCTCACCTAGACAACAACACCTCACCTGGACAACACCTCACCTGGACAACAACACCTCACCTGGACAACAACACCTCACCTGGGCAACAGCACCTCACCTGGACAACAACACCTCACCTGGACAACAACACCTCACCTGGACAACAACACCTCACCTGGACAACAACACCTCACCTGGACAACAACACCTCACCTGGGCAACAACACCTCACCTGGACAACACCTCACCTGGACAACAACACCTCACCTGGACAACAACACCTCACCTGGACAACAACACCTCACCTGGACAACAACACCTCACCTGGACAACAACACCTCACCTGGACAACAACACCTCACCTGGACAACAACACCTCACCTGGACAACAACACCTCACCTGGACAACAACACCTCACCTGGACAACACCTCACGTGGACAACAACACCTCACCTGGACAAAGACAGTGTTAGTCTGTGCAGGTGTTCCATTGTCTGTTGCTGTCACTGTGAGCAGGTGTGACGTGGCTGTTTCATAATCCACAACATCTTTAAGCGTGATCACTCCAGATGTGGAACCTATGTCAAATTTCGCTGAAATATTGGTGAGAAATATCAACTCAAGTTGACCCTGTGAAATATCGCTGAAATATTGGTGAGAAATAAGAAATCAAGTTGACACTTGGTGTAAAACAGATGTACGGCTAAGGAAATACTTGGACCATCAGACAATAACTTTTGAAAAGCGTAAATAATTTCCGTTTGGCAAAAGTGTGACCTATTTGATTAGATGAGTGGCTAGCCTAAAAGTGTTCAATGATTTTAACAATGGTCACGTGACAAGGTACTCACTGTCCACGATGCTGTAGGTGACCGTCCCGCCGTCTGGGTCCTTGGCCGACACGGCGGTCACTGCTGTCCCCACGGTGGCGTTCTCTATGACGCTTCCCTGGTAGTGGCTCTACAACAACAAACGTGTGGACATTGTAGAGGTCCTGCTAGGACACGTCACTGTAGAGGTCAGTGTCCTGTGGTAGGTCCATCTAGCAAATACTGTCCAGTATAGTGACCTAGTTACACTAAACGTTTAGACCCCCATCCCAACCCCCCACCCTGTCTTCCCCTCACCCCCTGATCTCCGTGACCTTGATGGTAGAACAAGGTCAATGAGTTGTTTAGCTCGGCTGACCTGGTTAAACAGCGGCATCCTGTCGTTGACGTCAATGACGGTTATCGTGACGGTGGCGGTGCTGGTGTTGGTCGTCTTGTCGGACGAGTAAGCCGTGGCCGTGCACCTGATCTCAGGGTTCGTCTCGTAGTCCAGCTGGGTCACGGTGAAAACTTGACCTGAAACATGACGAAAGGGTCAAGGTCGGGTTTTTTGTTGGGTCAAGGTCGGGGTTTTTGTTGGGTCAAGTCGGGGTGACTAACAAACCTACCTCTGAACATAAACCTACCTGTGTAGCTAACAAATCTATCTGTAAACATAAACCTACCTGTGTAGCTAACAAACCTACCTATGAACATAAACCTACCTGTGTACCTGTCCACCATAAGAACAGCAGGTGAGCAGCTGATGCCGTACACAACTCGTGAGTTGGCTGACCCCACAGCGTCAAGGTCATTTGCTGACAGAATCAACACGCTTGACCCCACGGGCGTGTTCTCTAATACAGCTGTAAGCAAAGGTCACGGGAGGTCAGTCACATGACAGGAAGTAGATCTACTTAATTAGCCTAATAGACGAGATTTTTCTCATGTAGAGATTAGAAATGCCTATTCCTATAAGGGGATACAATCAGGCTAGGATGTTTTGATAAAATTATTAATTGAGTAGTTTCCCCTTCAAAGTATGACATCGAATACTTTCAGTAAATAAATAAATCAAGAAACTTCAAAGCAGCTTTTAAAGACAGCATGATACTTACATGTAATATGTAAGCTAAATGTAACGACATAGTTATTTACTTAATCCTCATTACTCCCTGTGGAGTATAGGGCAACAGCAAATCTCCGCCCTTCCACTCTGACATACTTAACTTACATGTAATTTATTGTCATTTTGAAGTTTAAAATGTATTATGCAATTACACCATGATGCTTTTACGCAGTAGGCCTATGTAAGGACACCATAAAGTTAACATGCAGTTGTGATGGCATGACGACACTTACATACAGTATGTAATGACATCACGATACTTACCTACATTATGTAATGACACCAATACACTTACATACAGTATGTAATGACACCACGACACTTACCTACATTATGTAATGACACCAATACACTTACATACTGTATGTAATGACACCATGACACTTACATGTAGAGTACACCCCCGAGGGTATAAACTGCGGTATGTTGTCATCCACGTCCTTGACACTGAGCAGCACCGTGACGTTGATCGATAGCCTGGGGCTGCCCTTGTCGGACACCTGGACCACCACCTGCAGGCTGGTCAGGCTGCTCTCGTAGTTCAGACCTTGGACGATGTAAGCTGTTCCGGTGGTCAGGCTCACATTGATGTAAGCTGTGTCACCTGGGAACGGCAATTTCTAACCGTCGTTATCTGACCGTCTGACCGTCCACTATCTGACCGACCATGTCAGATCGTCCATGTCTGACCGTCCATGTATGACCGTCTACATCTGACCGTCCATGTCTGACCGTCCATGGATGACCGTCCATGTCTGACCGTCCATGTCTGACCGTCCATGGATGACCGTCCATGTCTGACCGTCCATGTCTGACCGTCCATGTCTGACCGTCCATGTCTGACCGTCCATGTCTGACCGTCCATGTCTGACCGTCCACGTCTGACCGTCCATGTCTGACCGACCATATCTGACCGTCCATGTCTGACCGTCCATGTCTGACCGTCCATGTGACCAGCTTACCGCTAACGACGCTGTACTCGACCACCCCGCCTAAGCCAGTGTCCACGTCGGTACAGGAGAGTTTGGTGAAGCTGGTCCCCACAGCCGCGTCCTCGCTAAGCTGACCCAGGTAGTTGTAGTGGCTGCACGTCTGTTGGTGCAGCATGACATTTGTGACATGGGACAACATGACATTTGGTGACGTGTGACAACATGACATTTGGTGACATGTGACAACATGACATTTGGTGACATGGGACAACATGACATTTGGTGACATGGGACAACATGACATTTGGTGACATGTGACAACATGACATTTGGTGACATGTGACAACATGACATTTTGTGACAGACGATACCTTGACATTTTGTGACATGGGACAACGTGACATTTGGTGACATGTGACAATTTGACATTTTGTGACATGTGACAACATGACATTTGGTGACAGACGATAACATGACATTTGTGACATGGGACGTTTTGCTACACAACGTCCCTAAAGTTATCTCCACCTACCGGTTTGTTGTCGTTGACGTCAGTGATGTTGACCACCAACAGTTTGGAGTCGACGAGTCCAGTCGCGACCTCCGTCACCCTCGGCCAGAGCTCGTAACTTTTGGTCGTCTCGTAGTCGAGGGCGTAGCCCAGGTAGATGAGAAAACTGGAGGCGTCCGCAGAGAACCGCCGCTCCTGGTTGCCAACTGGGGACACATGTCAACTGGCCTGTCATTGGGATGTCAACTAGCCTGTCATTTGGGATGTCAACTGGCCTGTCATTTGGGATTTCAACTGGCCTGTCATTTGGGATTTCAACTGGCCTGTCATTTGGGATTTCAACTGGCCTGTCATTGGGATGTCAACTGGCCTGTCATTTGGGATTTCAACTGGCCTGTCATTGGGATGTCAACTGGCCTGTCATTTGGGATTTCAACTGGCCTGTCATTTGGGATGTCAACTGGCCTGTCATTGGGATGTCAACTGGCCTGTCATTTGGGATTTCAACTGGCCTGTCATTTGGGATTTCAACTGGCCTGTCATTTGGGATTTCAACTGGCCTGTCATTGGGATGTCAAATGGCCTGTCATTGGGATGTCAAATGGCCTGTCATTTGGATGTCAAATGGTCTGTCATTGGGATGTCAACTGGCCTGTCATTGAGATGTCAGCAGTCGACTTACTTACATGAACAAATATTATGTTACTTACATCCACACATCTGATGTTACTTACATCCACACATCTGATGTTACTTACATCCACACATCTGATGTTACTTACATCCACACATCTGATGTTACTTACATCCAATGTTAAAGACCAGCGTGGATGACCCGTCGTAGAACCATGTCCCGTTGTAAACGAGGCTGCCCACGGTCAAGTTCTCTGCTATCTGGATGGCGGTTGACAGAGAGGTCAAGGTCAAGGTCAAGCCGCCTAGAGACACAGTAGAAACATTGTGTCGTAAACTTGTACGGTAAAATGTCACAGGAAATCAAAGAAAAATTCACAGAAAAAATGTCACAGTAAATAAGTCACAGGAAATGAAAGAAACAAACGTGTGTTAACATGGAATCAGTTAATACATTTATTTGTTTTAAGTATTCAGAAAGTAGACATGAACAGACGATTATTTTAAATTTAATATCAACATTTGATATCTGCGTCAATGTGTGCCTATGTTGTATTTTGTGTGAATATATTTATAAACCACGTAAAAATGTTGAATCTGAAGTACGCAGGTTATATTTATACATCTACATATCTCATCATGTTTTTAATTGGCTACTCACTTGAATTTCGCGCAACATGGGAAGAAGACATAATTAGTATCAAAACAACAGACCGACACGGTACAAAGGCCGTCAATAACACAAAAAGTGGGCGGACCAGGCCGACCGAGGAAAGGCCTGAGACTAACAACACACGAAACACAATTCTGTGCTTTCATTTCTTTGATAATTAATTCTTGTACCAGATATTTAACGAAAATATAGGCGGTATTGTCAATTATCTTATTTGAATTTTTACTTATTGGGAAGATGAAAATCGGATGATTATTGTAAACTAGTTTATACATCGGTTAATCAAAATAAATCGAAATATTTGTTTAAAAATTGTAGTGATTTTTTTTTCTGTGACTTTTTCCATGCTCACTGTATTGTACATGTGACGCCACAAAAACTGTTTTACAGCAAACAGTAAGATATTATGTGTAATAGGTACATCAAAGAGTAAGATATTATGTGTAATAGGTATTGTACATGTGACGCCACAAAAACTGTTTTACATCAAACAGTAAGATATTATGTGTAATAGGTACATCAAAGAGTAAGATATTATGTGTAATAGGTAATGTACATGTGACGTCACAAAAACTGTTTTACATCAAACAGTAAGATATTATGTGTAATAGGTATTGTACATGTGACGCCACAAAAACTGTTTTACATCAAACAGTAAGATATTATGTGTAATAGGTATTGTACATGTGACGCCACAAAAACTGTTTTACATCAAACAGTAAGATATTATGTGTAATAGGTATTGTACATGTGACGCCACAAAAACTGTTTTACATCAAACAGTAAGATATTATGTGTAATAGGTATTGTACATGTGACGCCACAAAAACTGTTTTACATCAAACAGTAAGATATTATGTGTAATAGGTATTGTACATGTGACGCCACAAAAACTGTTTTACATCAAACAGTAAGATATTATGTGTAATAGGTATTGTACATGTGACGCCACAAAAACTGTTTTACATCAAACAGTAAGATATTATGTGTAATAGGTATTTTTAACAGGTAGGCTTTCTTGGTACAAAAGTAAAAGTTCCCTTTCGTACCTGTGGGAGATTAATCTGAGGTCGGAGGTGGTGTGTACAATGACATTGGAGACTTACTTGCAGGTGATAAAAAGAACAAAGTTGTGGCAAGAAACAAAACCCCTTGCAGTCCCTTCTCCATGTTGAGGAACGTTTTATCTCAACTAAGTTGTCTCGAGAAATTTATTCTTGTCTAGCAAACATGGCGTTACTGAAATATAACAGAAAAATTAGTCGTTTCTGGTTTAGCACATGTGGGAGATTTGATAAATCAATGCTCCTACATACTGAGAGGTGTCATAGTAGTACACAATGGACACGTCGTGGCCACATCCAATACTGGCCACAAGAAACATCGGCCACATCCAATACTGGCCACAAGAAACATCGGCCACATCCAATACTGGTCACAAGAAACATCGGCCGCATCCAATACTGGCCACAAGAAACATCGGCCACATCCAATACTGGCCACAAGAAACATCGGCCACATCCAATACTGGCCACAAGAAACATCTGCCACATCCAATACTGGCCATAAGAAACATGGGCCACATCCAATACTGGCCATAAGAAACATGGGCCACATCCAATACTGGCCACAAGAAACATTGGCCACATCCACTAGTTGGCCAAAACTTACCACAAGCAGAACGAAAGTTGAATCAACAATAAAATATTTTTTCTTTAAAGAAACAACAACACACTGACTGGTCCCTGTAGTGGTTCCTGTCACACTGCTGCTATCTCACACCTTTCAACACAAGCCAGTGATCACGTGATCAAGAAATCGACCCCACGCTCGTGTATTGATCAGTTTCTCCTGGCAATCGGTGTTTATGTTGCTGCCGATATCGAAGAGATCGATAAAGCCCAGATTTAGACCCCATAAAAACTTTCTCTCGCCAAGAAATTATAATCCAAGTTAGGTGTGTGTGTGGGAGGGGGTCGTTTTTTTTTATGTACTGACGTCAAGATCCCGAGGGTCTCGTCTCGCTTGACTGGAGCTACTCAACAGATCTACGTAGTTTTTCTACCGAGGAAAGTTTAATTAGTTCTCACACGGAGCTGCCAGAAATCTTTAACAATTACATTTTCTCACTCGTGGAATTTAGTCCATTGATTAAAAAATATACTTTAATTTTAATTGAAAGTATTTTAAATGGACTTTAAAGGAGATTTTGAAAAGATTTTTAATAGATTTTATATAGATTTAAAACAGATTTTAAATGGATTTTAAAACAAATATTGTATTCAATAAATTTTAAACAGATTTTAAACAAATATTAAATAGATTTTAAACAGATTTTAAACAAATATTAAACAGATTTTAAACAAATATTCAATAGATTTTAAACATTTGTTTCAAGCCGTCATATGTTGAGATTTGAGGCAAAACAAAAAATAGAGAGGCACACGAATCGGAATGTACCTGACATTCTCTATTAAGCTTATGACTTGACTTTTGACATGAGTTTTGTCGTGACTTATGACTTGACTTTTGACATGAGTTTTGTCGTGACTTATGACTTGACTTTTGACATGAGTTTTGTCGTGACTTATGACTTGACTTCGTGACTTGCCTCACACAGGAAGAAAGGCTGGCAGAAAAATTAAACTGAAAAGGAGACATTTCACAGTGGCAAGAAAACACCTCCCCCACCCCCGAGATCGAACCTAACCCTCCCCCAGGATCGATATGCTGATTGTCTATTTGACTGCCACAAGTGAATGAACAGGGCCATATAGACTAGACTATAAAGGTGCAGTCTTCATATCAGCTCAGGTGGGGCTGTGACGTCACCATACACTTAACAGCCCCAGCCGTCTGAGTCAACAATAGATCAAAGTTTTTTTAGCTGCTCCACCAGTTCACGTTGTGTCAAATTGACGGGCAACTTCAAAGGGACCTTTCACTAGAGGTGGTCTTTAGTATGTGTAGAACTTACATGGAACCTTTAGTTTATATAGAGCTTAGGATCTTTATATTATAGAACTTAGCTAGGATATTTAGATGTATAGAACTTAGGATCTTTATATTATATAACTTAGGATCTTTAGATTATAGAACTTAGGATCGTTATATGTATAGAACTTAGAATCTATTGTTTGCATAGATATTACATAATCGAACTTTTAAAAAAATATGATAATTTCTGTGAAGATCTTCGAAGGAGTTTTAGTTGGCAGTTAATTTTCATGGTTCTTTAGTTTGTCGAGAAGTTACGAAAGCTCTTTAGTCTGTAGATCTATAAATCTGAACGAAATAATAGCTATAAATATCACCCTGTTACTATCAACGCCTATATCTGTAAAGCTGTAAATTGTCACAAGTTTTTTTTCTGCCGTATGATTTAAGACGATCAACACAATATTTGATTTAAGACGTTCAACACAAAATATATATTTTTTCAAACCAACCGTATAAAATTGTTTCTACAACTCACCCGTCTAACGGTCGCAGCAGAGTTTCTTCCAGGCATCTCTTCGTGGCGCCCTACCCCCCCCCCCTCCCCCGAAGTAAGTCTACCGCCTCTCGATCGAGATGGAATTTATATCGTAAACATATACTTTTACTAGTATCCGCCCCCCCCCCCCGTTCCCCGGAAAATGTAGTCAGCCCCCCGAAAATATTAAAAATATTAGGTGCCCCCCCCCCCCGGAGAAAAGTCTGGAAGAAACACTGTGGTCGCAGTAGACAATTTGTCAACCTGTCTAGCTAGACACCTGGTTCGATAAACTGTTAATCTTTTGTCCATTTAGTGTCTGTTTATAGTTTTAAAGGGAACTAACCTCTATTTTACCATTTTAAATCGTTGTTTTAGTTGACAATGTTCGTTTGCTTGGACGATTCTAGCCGGAACAAACTACAGATGCGCAGTGGGGAAAAAACATGGAAATGTTTTCGATGTGCTGCGCATTCGTAAATACAACCTCCCTAAATCTAACCCAACTCTAACCCTAGTGCCCAAACATAACCCTATACAAGTTCAACAAACAACTTTTATTTACCAAGTAAAATAGAAAAATAATGCAAAATAAAAACTGTGGAATGGTTGGTTTGCTTGTTTTGGCATTGTGTGTGTGTATTGCAATTGTTTGTTTGTTTTTGTATTATGTTTGTGTGTGTGTGTGTGTGTTGTGGCAAATGTAATTAATTTGTTGCGATGCGATTTCATTAATTTTTTCCCAGATACATCATCTGCGATGAAATATAAAATAAACCTGCTTTATTTAATAAAAGCTTCAGCCGGTCATGAAATCTCTTGCATATGTTAACGACCAAAGCTTTTAAACTTTTGTTAATAAAAGCAATTTATTTGTTCAGTGCATGTAGAGGCTTATGATTTCATTTTATGATATAATATTATTAATATATTCGTTTTATTTTCTTTTTAAAACTAACAAAAACGATTGGATTGGTACTTTGGGGAATGGAAAGGAATAATGGCATTTCAATGGGGGAAACTGCAATTTGAAATAATAGGTAAAGTAACGTAACGAATTAGATTCTTATCTCATGGTGGTACCACGGTGAATTACAATATACAGGGGTGCCAACCCATGCAGTTTTACCAAGTAATATTGTTATATTAGTGCTACTGTAATGTTATTTATGAACAGTGTAAATTACTGTAAATGTTAAGAAAGGTAGTGCTTATTTCGGCCAACGACAAAGATAATTCGCTAGATGCTTATATCCTGTCACGGAAATAAACACTGTGCTTATACTTATACCCTTTCGACAGGATGTGAGTGGATATAAACACCTGACGAGTTTTCTCTACAGTAAAGGTACACGCCAACATCAAAAAGATACTTCTTTCATTAATTCAAACAAGCTTCTTAATATTTGCTCTCATAAAAATTATTTTCTAAGACTATCTTTAGCCATAATCCTAAGTAAACCCTAAGATGTGTCGCGCGTTGTTTATTTTCTCTATCATTAGCTGTGATCAGGGCACCAAGCGCAGAAAGGCGAAATATTTTTCTAAGAAATCAAGTCAACACAGGCCAGCTCTGGTGTAGAATATTTTATTTGATTTGTAATCTCTGGTGCCAGACTACAGCAACATCAGCCACCACACAACAACCTCAGCCACCACAACAACCTCAGCCACCACACAACAACCTCAGCCACCACACAACAACCTCAGCCACCACACAACAACCTCAGCCACCACACAACAACCTCAGCCACCACACAACAACCTCAGCCACCACACAACAACCTCAGCCACCACACAACAGCCACCACATAACAGCCACCACACAACAACCTCAGCCACCACACAACAACCTCAGCCACCACACAACAACCTCAGCCACCACACAACAACCTCAGCCACCACACAACAACCTCAGCCACCACAACAACCTCAGCCACCACCCAACAACCTCAGCCACCACACAGAACACTACTTACACACACAAAACCACACATCAATCAAGAGCACCAATTTGATTTTATCCTCTATTTACATTAATGCTAATCACGGTTGCCAGTAACAATAAGAACTACACGGGAATGACAATGGTGAGTGTCACACACACACACACACATACATGCACACACACGCCTTGACTGCCATTCACTGGATCTTGGCCAACATCAGGAAATACTTGACATTAATAACATACACTCTTCAAGTGTATCAAACAATGGTTTTTTGAAGGTTTGGGAAATGTTTTCATAGCACTACATCATTGGGGTCAGCTAGGGTACTTAGATGTACATCATTTGGGTCAACTAGGGTACTTAGATGTACATTATTGGGGTCAGCTAGGGTACTTAGATGTACATCATTTGGGTCAACTAGGGTACTTAGATGTACATTATTGGGGTCAGCTAGGGTACTTAGATGTACATCATTGGGGTCAGCTAGGGTACTTAGATGTACATTATTTGGGTCAGCTAGGGTACTTAGATGTACATTATTGGGGTCAGCTAGGGTACTTAGATGTACATTATTGGGGTCAGCTAGGGTACTTAGATGTACATTATTGGGGTCAGCTAGGGTACTTAGATGTACATCATTGGGGTCAGCTAGGGTACTTAGATGTACATTATTGGGGTCAGCTAGGGTACTTAGATGTACATCATTTGGGTCAACTAGGGTACTTAGATGTACATTATTGGGGTCAGCTAGGGTACTTAGATGTACATCATTGGGGTCAGCTAGGGTACTTAGATGTACATTATTGGGGTCAGCTAGGGTACTTAGATGTACATTATTGGGGTCAGCTAGGGTACTTAGATGTACATGATTGGGGTCAACTAGGGTACTTAGATGTACATCATTGGGGTCAGTTAAGGGGTCAGCTAAGGTATTTGGTCCTATCAATAATCAAACATAATGAAAAGACTAGAATAGAACCAGCCTTGACATGATTATAACTAGACACTAAAGGACAGCTGTATATAACTACTTCTCGTATATACACCCAGTCAACATGTAGACTACAACATACATTTCATTGTCAACAAGTGGCCCACAGAACTCCATGGGCCAACAACTAGTCAACAAGTGGCCCACAGAACTCCATGGGCCAACAACTAGTCAACAAGTGGCCCACAGAACTCCATGGGCCAACAACTAGTCAACAAGTGGCCCACAGAACTCCATGGGCCAACAACTAGTCCATAAATGGCCCACAGAACTCCATGGGCCAACAACTAGTCAACAAGTGGCCCACAGAACTCCATGGGCCAACAACTAGTCAACAAGTGGCCCACAGAACTCCATGGGCCAACAACTAGTCAACAAGTGGCCCACAGAACTCCATGGGCCAACAACTAGTCCATAAATGGCCCACAGAACTCCATGGGCCAACAACTAGTCAACAAGTGGCCCACAGAACTCCATGGGCCAACAACTAGTCCATAAATGGCCCACAGAACTCCATGGGCCAACAACTAGTCAACAAGTGGCCCACAGAACTCCATGGGCCAACAACTAGTCCATAAATGGCCCACAGAACTCCTTGGGCCACAGAATCAACAATTTATTCCTCCACACACATCATGAGTATCAACAGTTCTGATTAGATTTTTTTTTAAATGACAAGCAATTTAAATTAAAGGCTAAATTACTTTGAAAACCTGCCATAACACAATAGTTATGTTAGACAAACTAGTCAACAATGTAGAGCAATACAAAGATACAGTGAGGGGAAACTAGCAATGTAGTGAAGGCAAACACCACTAGATAGATTAGGTTTTGTAACATGGACTATCACTGGTGAAAGTACACCGGTAGAGTTGCAATAGAAAGTTGTCTGGAATAAAGTGAAACAACTGTTCCAGTAACTGAAGGAATGCTACAGTCATTACAACATAAGAGATACAATGTAACCACTAAACTAAATTTGGCAGCCATTGTTAACCACTCAGATGAAAGATGACATGGCTTGCTAGTTCTGTGGGACTTGGTTTAATACCACATCACCAGACCAAGGCTCAGGGGAGATAACCTAATAACTCAAGGAACATAACTGCTTATTTTATCACAAGATGGCAAAAACATGTTAGAGAATTCTGCTAATAATTAGTTATAAAGCTCTTTTTTGAGTTTAAAAAAAAATGTTATTAGACACATTATTTGACTGTATCCCTAGACAATGTGGTCAATCCACATGAGAACCCATGTGATGAGGTCAAGTCAGAATTACCAAATAGAGGACAGGTATATCATGCAGTGGGTGTAAGTAAGACACCTTTGAAGACAGGTGTATGATGGAATGATGCTGACAATGACAGAAATACATACCAACAATATCTACAAAATGTACATTAAAAAATCCACATCTAGAAAAAGGATATAAAATATTTTGGCAGATTTTTTTTTACCATTATTTGCTTATGATATAAAAAAATATGAAGCTGTAAATAAAATTTTCCTTGAATGATATTGCATGTTTATGAACATTTATATACAGATTATAAAATAATTCAGTCTTAAATAAATAAACTTTTTAAAATATAACCTTTTTCAATGAGTAACATTTTTATCCACGCTGAGAAGTCCATACTGCTAGTAGGATGATTTCAGCTCAAACAATTGGATTCAAACAACTCAAATCTTATGAGCTGTGCTGTATGACGGGAGGGGTACTTCCCCCGGCAGACAAAATGTCCCCTGTACAGCCCCAGACAAAATGTCCCCTGTACAGCCCCAGACAAAATGTCCCCTGTACAGCCCCAGACAAAATGTCCCCTGTACAGCCCCAGACAAAATGTCCCCTGTACAGCCCCAGACAAAATGTCCCCTGTACAGCCCCAGACAAAATGTCCCCTGTACAGCCCCAGACAAAATGTCCCCTGTACAGCCCCAGACAAAATGTCCCCTGTACAGCCCCAGACAAAATGTCCCCTGTACAGCCCCAGACAAAATGTCCCCTGTACAGCCCCAGACAAAATGTCCCCTGTACAGCCCCAGACAAAATGTCCCCTGTACAGCCCCAGACAAAATGTCCCCTGTACAGCCCCAGACAAAATGTCCCCTGTACAGCCCCAGACAAAATGTCCCCTGTACAGCCCCAGACAAAATGTCCCCTGTACAGCCCCAGACAAAATGTCCCCTGTACAGCCCTAGACAAAATGTCCCCGGTACAGCCCCAGACAAAATGTCCCCCGTGAAAGATTCCCTCAAACATGCGTCCTCTCCAGCACCTGGACATGATTGTCCAGTGCAGCTGTCCTGGAGCTAACAACCACCTCCTCAGACAACTCCTCTGTCTCCTCATCTGTCTTGTCTGTCTCCTCATCTGTCTTGTCTGTCTCCTCCTCTGTCTGGGCTGTGTCTGTCAGTGCTGTGTTGTTGTTATTGCTCAGGTGGCCTGGGTTTTCCTGGATCAACACAAGACAAACATCAGTTGACATGGGAATCACCTGGTTGCTATGGTTATAGCGACAACCTACCTTCTCAGGGCATCTAGACACTCACCTGGTTGCTATGGTTACAGTGACAACCTACCTTCTCAGGGCATCTAGACACTCACCTGGTTGCTATGGTTACAGTGACAACCTACCTTCTCAGGGCATCTAGACACTCACCTGGTTGCTATAGTTACAGTGACAACCTACCTTCTCAGGGCATCTAGACACTCACCTGGTTGCTATGGTTACACTTATAATCCCCACACGCTCCCTCAATCTTTCTTAACTGCTGCAGCGTAGGGGATTTCCTCCAACATAAATAAGTTTTAAGCGTCACAATGTTGTGGGCTATTTGGCCAGTTGACTCAGCCTGCTTTTCTTTCTGGATTAGGTTCAATAGCTTTGTCCATCTGAGAAGATTCTGCAAGGCAGCAGATGTTTTCTCTCCCAACTCATGAACCTACCTGGGAGGTCCGGGGACCAAACTCAGGACTTTGACATAAGCAGTCATCAGCTCTACACCCAGACCATGCTCTCCCCACCAGTTCCAAGAAAACTGATCAAGCATGACTTACCCCAGTGACTGACCAGTGGTGGAGCTGGGCACTGACCACTGCATCATGTATAGTTAAAAACATGTAATTTTTGCTGGCAGTTTTGTAGAAATTTGTGCACTCAAACATCTCCCTCACACTGGCTGTAACAGGCAATTTTATATATGATTTTATATTATAACTAGACACTAAAGGACAGCTGTAACAAACATCAGACATGATTATAGCCAGACACTAAAGGACAGCTGTAACAAACATCAGACATGATTATAGCTAGACACTAAAGGACAGCTGTAACAAACATCAGACATGATTATAGCCAGACACTAAAGGACAGCTGTAACAAACATCAGACATGATTATAGCTAGACACTAAAGGACAGCTGTAACAAACATCAGACATGATTATAGCCAGACACTATAGGACAGCTGTAACAAACATCAGACATGATTATAGCTAGACACTAAAGGACAGCTGTAACAAACATCAGACATGATTATAGCCAGACACTAAAGGACAGCTGTAACAAACATCAGACATGATTATAGCTAGACACTAAAGGACAGCTGTAACAAACATCAGACATGATTATAGCTAGACACTAAAGGACAGCTGTAACAGGCAAACATCAGACATGATTATAGCTAGACACTAAAGGACAGCTGTAACAAACATCAGACATGATTATAGCCAGACACTAAAGGACAGCTGTAACAAACATCAGACATGATTATAGCTAGACACTAAAGGACAGCTGTAACAAACATCAGACATGATTATAGCTAGACACTAAAGGACAGCTGTAACAGGCAAACATCAGACATGATTATAGCTAGACACTAAAGGACAGCTGTAACAAACATCAGACATGATTATAGCTAGACACTAAAGGACAGCTGTAACAGGCAAACATCAGACATGATTATAGCTAGACACTAAAGGACAGCTGTAACAAACATCAGACATGATTATAGCTAGACACTAAAGGACAGATGTAACAAACATCAGACATGATTATAGCTAGACACTAAAGGACAGCTGTAACAAACATCAGACATGATTATAGCTAGACACTAAAGGACAGCTGTAACAGGCAAACATCAGACATGATTATAGCTAGACACTAAAGGACAGCTGTAACAAACATCAGACATGATTATAGCTAGACACTAAAGGACAGCTGTAACAGGCAAACATCAGACATGATTATAGCTAGACACTAAAGGACAGCTGTAACAAACATCAGACATGATTATAGCTAGACACTAAAGGACAGCTGTAACAGGCAAACATCAGACATGATTATAGCTAGACACTAAAGGACAGCTGTAACAAACATCAGACTTGATTATAGCTAGACACTAAAGGACAGCTGTAACAAACATCAGACATGATTATAGCTAGACACTAAAGGACAGCTGTAACAGGCAAACATCAGACATGATTATAGCTAGACACTAAAGGACAGCTGTAACAGGCAAACATCAGACATGATTATAGCTAGACACTAAAGGACAGCTGTAACAAACATCAGACATGATTATAGCTAGACACTAAAGGACAGCTGTAACAGGCAAACATCAGACATGATTATAGCTAGACACTAAAGGACAGCTGTAACAAACATCAGACATGATTATAGCTAGACACTAAAGGACAGCTGTAACAGGCAAACATCAGACATGATTATAGCTAGACACTAAAGGACAGCTGTAACAAACATCAGACATGATTATAGCTAGACACTAAAGGACAGCTGTAACAGGCAAACATCAGACATGATTATAACTAGACACTAAAGGACAGCTGTAACAGGCAAACATCAGACATGATTATAGCTAGACACTAAAGGACAGCTGTAACAAACATCAGACATGATTATAGCTAGACACTAAAGGACAGCTGTAACAGGCAAACATCAGACATGATTATAGCTAGACACTAAAGGACAGCTGTAACAGGCAAACATCAGACATGATTATAGCTAGACACTAAAGGACAGCTGTAACAAACATCAGACATGATTATAGCTAGACACTAAAGGACAGCTGTAATAGGCAAACATCAGACATGATTATAGCTAGACACTAAAGGACAGCTGTAATAGGCAAACATCAGACATGATTATAGCTAGACACTAAAGGACAGCTATAACAGGCAAACATCAGACATGATTATAGCTAGACACTAAAGGACAGCTGTAACAAACATCAGACATGATTATAGCCAGACACTAAAGGACAGCTGTAACAGGCAAACATCAGACATGATTATAGCTAGACACTAAAGGACAGCTGTAACAGGCAATTATATATATGATTTTATATTATAACTAGACACTAAAGGACAGCTGTAACAGGAAATTATATATATGATTTTATATTATAACTAGACACTAAAGGACAGCTGTAACAGGAAATTATATATATGATTTTATATTATAACTAGACACTAAAGGACAGCTGTAACAGGCAAACATCAGACATGATTATAGCTAGACACTAAAGGACAGCTGTAACAAACATCAGACATGATTATAGCTAGACACTAAAGGACAGCTGTAACAGGCAAACATCAGACATGATTATAGCTAGACACTAAAGGACAGCTGTAACAAACATCAGACATGATTATAGCTAGACACTAAAGGACAGCTGTAACAGGCAAACATCATACATGATTATAGCTAGACACTAAAGGACAGCTGTAACAAACATCAGACATGATTATAGCTAGACACTAAAGGACAGCTGTAACAAACATCAGACATGATTATAGCTAGACACTAAAGGACAGCTGTAACAGGCAAACATCATACATGATTATAGCTAGACACTAAAGGACACATGTTGACAAACAGAAAGACTTACATTTACACTGTGCCAGATAGACTGTGATGTTGAAAGCCCTGAACTCACTAATCACCTGCACACAAAATAATCTCAAAGTTAATGAATCAGGTGGACACAATACAATACAAAACTAATGGGTAACGTAACAAGCCTCTGTAATAAAAGATTGAAAAATGTAATGATCTGGACAAAACTGTCAGGAGACTGCTAGCCAATATTAAAAGCCATCTGGTGTTCCACTCTGGTGGGATCTGATTACCTGTTGTAAGACCTTGACCCCCATGGAGTCGACGTAGCTCATGGTAGCGCAGTCGATGATGATGTAGTGGATGTCGGTCAGTGTTGGGGCTTGGCTGATGAAGTGAGGGTCAGGCAAGCCTTTGGGCGCTGTGGGGCTGTCCAGTTTTTTACTAGGGTCAACACTAGTGGACAGAGGACCATTGGGAGTGCTGTCTATCTCAGTGGTCTGGATGTCAGCACTTCCTACAGAGTCCTGGAGGAACAAGTTCATCAGTTTACAGAATGTCTAGTTCATCAGCATTCATAGAATGTCTAGTTCATCAGCATTCATAGAATGTCTAGTTCATCAGCATTCATAGAATGTCTAGTTCATCAGCATTCATAGAATGTCTAGTTCATCAGCATTCATAGAATGTCTAGTTCATCAGCATTCATAGAATGTCTAGTTCATCAGCATTCATAGAATGTCTAGTTCATCAGCATTCATAGAATGTCTAGTTCATCAGCATTCATAGAATGTCTAGTTCATCAGCATTCATAGAATGTCTAGTTCATCAGCATTCATAGAATGTCTAGTTCATCAGCATTCATAGAATGTCTAGTTCATCAGCATTCATAGAATGTCTAGTTCATCAGCATTCATAGAATGTCTATCATAACTAATGTAAGGTTCATAGAATGTCTACCTTCATTCGTGTAAGGTTCATAGAATGTCTATCATCACTAATGTAAGGTTTACAGAATGTCTAGTTCATCCTTTGTATAAGTTTTATAATGTCTAGTTTACCCTTTATGTAAGGTTCATAGAATGTCTATCTTCATTAATGTAAGGTTCATAGAATGTCTAGTTCATCATTGATGTAAGGTCATAAAATATCTACTTACAGTTAAAATCGGCATATTTAAAATATGTCGCATTGAAATAAATGTGATCTAGTAATATAATTTTTTTGCATTGAAATTTTGTGTGTGGGTAAAGGGGCATTGTTTAGAACTGTGTGATGCAGTATGAACTAGCAATAATAGAACCTAAGCAGCAGTTAATTAATTAAAACTGAGCTATGAAATAAATATGACCCAGCCATTACTGACTTACCACTGTGATATTTAGCAAGTGTTTCTCATCTTTCTTCTTCTTCTTGTTAATTTTTTTCTGCATCTTCTTTAAGACATATGGATCCACTGTATGCTTATAAAGTGTACTTTTGAAAAACTCAGAGTTGGCAAAGAAGATGGGGCAATCAAAGCGGAAGATTTTGATGTTAGGAACCTCTTCAGCCTGCAAGCACAAGTGTTCAAGTCTAGTTACAGCACATCTTAGCTCATTTCATTAACTCTTAGATTCAGTAACTACTTGATGCCTTTAGAATATAAAGTAAAAGATGGCAGGGTAGAGACTCACAGTTTTATAGACTGACAGATCCCTGTAGATGTCTGTGCCAGGCACTTGACCCAGCAGGCAAGCATACGGCCTGAAATGTTTCACACAACTGTTAGGCTCAGGTAAATATCAGATAACTCTGTTAGGACTGGGGTTAGTGTAGATATCAGGTCATTATGTTGGGTTAAGGACTGGGGTTAGTGTAGATATCAGGTCATTATGTTGGGTTAAGGACTGGGGTTAGTGTAGATATCAGGCCATTATGTTGGGCTAAGGACTGGGGTTAGTGTAGATATCAGGTCATTATGTTGGGTTAAGGACTGGGGTTAGTGTAGATATCAGGCCATTATGTTGGGCTAAGGACTGGGGTTAGTGTAGATATCAGGCCATTATGTTGGGTTAAGGACTGGGGTTAGTGTAGATATCAGGCCATTATGTTGGGCTAAGGACTGGGGTTAGTGTAGATATCAGGCCATTATGTTGGGTTAAGGACTGGGGTTAGTGTAGATATCAGGCCATTATGTTGGGTTAAGGACTGGGGTTAGTGTAGATATCAGGCCATTATGTTGGGTTAAGGACTGGGGTTAGTGTAGATATCAGGCCATTATGTTGGGTTAAGGACTGGGGTTAGTGTAGATATCAGGCCATTATGTTGGGTTAAGGACTGGGGTTAGTGTAGATATCAGGTCATTATGTTGGGTTAAGGACTGGGATATCAGGTCATTATGTTGGGTTAAGGACTGGGGTTAGTGTAGATATCAGGCCATTATGTTGGGCTAAGGACTGGGGTTAGTGTAGATATCAGGTCATTATGTTGGGTTAAGGACTGGGGTTAGTGTAGATATCAGGTCATTATGTTGGGTTAAGGACTGGGATATCAGGTCATTATGTTGGGTTAAGGACTGGGGTTAGTGTAGATATCAGGCCATTATGTTGGGTTAAGGACTGGGGTTAGTGTACATATCAGGCCATTATGTTGGGTTAAGGACTGGGATATCAGGCCATTATGTTGGGTTAAGGACTGGGGTTAGTGTAGATATCAGGTCATTATGTTGGGTTAAGGACTGGGGTTAGTGTAGATATCAGGTCATTATGTTGGGTTAAGGACTGGGATATCAGGTCATTATGTTGGGTTAAGGACTGGGGTTAGTGTAGATATCAGGCCATTATGTTGGGTTAAGGACTGGGGTTAGTGTACATATCAGGCCATTATGTTGGGTTAAGGACTGGGATATCAGGTCATTATGTTGGGCTAAGGACTGGGGTTAGTGTAGATATCAGGTCATTATGTTGGGTTAAGGACTGGGGTTAGTGTAGATATCAGGTCATTATGTTGGGTTAAGGACTGGGGTTAGTGTAGATATCAGGCCATTATGTTGGGTTAAGGACTGGGATATCAGGCCATTATGTTGGGCTAAGGACTGGGGTTAGTGTAGATATCAGGTCATTATGTTGGGTTAAGGACTGGGGTTAGTGTAGATATCAGGTCATTATGTTGGGTTAAGGACTGGGGTTAGTGTAGATATCAGGCCATTATGTTGGGTTAAGGACTGGGGTTAGTGTAGATATCAGGCCATTATGTTGGGCTAAGGACTGGGGTTAGTGTAGATATCAGGCCATTATGTTGGGCTAAGGACTGGGGTAAGTGTAGATATCAGGCCATTATGTTGGGTTAAGGACTGGGGTTAGTGTAGATATCAGGCCATTATGTTGGGTTAAGGACTGGGGTAAGTCTAGATATCAGGTCATTATGTTGGGCTAAGGACTGGGGTTAGTGTAGATATCAGGCCATTATGTTGGGCTAAGGACTGGGGTTAGTGTAGATATCAGGCCATTATGTTGGGCTAAGGACTGGGGTTAGTGTAGATATCAGGCCATTATGTTGGGTTAAGGACTGGGGTTAGTGTAGATATCAGGTCATTATGTTGGGCTAAGGACTGGGGTAAGTCTAGATATCAGGCCATTATGTTGGGTTAAGGACTGGGGTAAGTCTAGATATCAGGCCATTATGTTGGGTTAAGGACTGGGGTTAGTGTAGATATCAGGTCATTATGTTGGGTTAAGGACTGGGGTAAGTCTAGATATCAGGTCATTATGTTGGGTTAAGGACTGGGGTTAGTGTAGATATCAGGTCATTATGTTGGGTTAAGGACTGGGGTTAGTGTAGATATCAGGCCATTATGTTGGGCTAAGGACTGGGGTTAGTGTAGATATCAGGTCATTATGTTGGGTTAAGGACTGGGGTTAGTGTAGATATCAGGCCATTATGTTGGGCTAAGGACTGGGGTAAGTCTAGATATCAGGTCATTATGTTGGGTTAAGGACTGGGGTTAGTGTAGATATCAGGCCATTATGTTGGGTTAAGGACTGGGGTTAGTGTAGATATCAGACCATTATGTTGGGTTAAGGACTGGGATATCAGGTCATTATGTTGGGTTAAGGACTGGGATATCAGGCCATTATGTTGGGCTAAGGAGTAGGATAGAATATAATTGGTTCACCACTCCTAGACTGTGGAGACCATACTGACCAATAGCAGACTGACCTTTGAGATTTCATGATGACGGTCAAGAGGGCAAACACCACACCAACAAGCAAACCCAGATCAACATCAAGAAAAACTGTTGCGCAAAATGTGATCAGCCAGGTGGCCTGTCTCAAGTAAAACACATAAGGTTTTACAAGCATATAGTGTACAGTAAAACACATAAGGTTTTACAAGCATATAGTGTACAGTAAAACACATAAGGTTTTACAAGCATATAGTCTACAGTAAAATATAAGGTTTTACAAGCATACTGTGTACAGTAAAATATAAGGTTTTACAAGCATACAGTGTACAGTAAAACACATAAGGTTTTACAAGCATATAGTGTGCAGTAAAACACATAAGGTTTTACAAGCATACAGTGTACAGTAAAAAACATAAGGTTTTACAAGCATACAGTGTACAGTAAAATATAAGGTTTTACAAGCATACAGTGTACAGTAAAACATAAGGTTTTACAGGCATATAGTGTACAGTAAAACACTTAAGGTTTTACAAGCATATAGTCTACAGTACAACACATAAGGTTTTACAAGCATACAGTGTACAGTAAAACACATAAGGTTTTACAAGCATATAGTGTACAGTAAAACACATAAGGTTTTACAAGCATATAGTGTACAGTAAAACACATAAGGTTTTACAAGCATACAGTGTACAGTAAAAAACATAAGGTTTTACAAGCATATAGTGTACAGTAAAATATAAGGTTTTACAAGCATACAGTGTACAGTAAAACATATAAGGTTTTACAGTCATATAGTGTACAGTAAAATATAAGGTTTTACAAGCATATAGTCTACAGTAAAACACATAAGGTTTTACAAGCATACAGTCTACAGTAAAACACATAAGGTTTTACAAGCATATAGTCTACAGTAAAACACATAAGGTTTTACAAGCATATAGTCTACAGTAAAACACATAACGTTTTACAAGCATATAGTATACAGTAAAACACATAAGGTTTTACAAGCATATAGTGTACAGTAAAATATAAGGTTTTACAAGCATATAGTGTACAGTAAAATATAAAGTTTTACAAGCATATAGTGTACAGTAAAATATAAGGTTTTACAAGCATATAGTGTACAGTAAAATATATGGTTTTACAAGCATATAGTGAACAATAAAACACATTAGGTTTTACAAGCATATAGTGTACAGTAAAACACATATGGTTTTACAAGCATATAGTGTACAGTAAAACACATAAGGATTTACAAGCAAATAGTGTACAGTAAAACACATAAGGTTTTACAAGCAAATAGTGTACAGTAAAACACATAAGGTTTTACAAGCAAATAGTGTACAGTAAAACACATGACAATGTTTTACAAGCATACAGTGTACAGTAAAACACATAAGGTTTTAGAAGCATATAGTGTACAGAAACACATGACAATGTTTTACAAGCTAATAGTTTACAGTAAAACACATAAGGTTTTACAAGCATATAGTGTACATTAAAACAAATGATTTAGAATGAAATATGCACAATGAGCTACTTACAAAATCTATCATAGAGATTCCCCAGAGAGTCTTCAGTTCCAGGAACTGCATGAACATACCCTTGAGTGCCACCAGAATAATGGAGGCTAAAACACACTGAAACACATGTCACAGTATATGATATAACACTTAATTACATGTCAAAAAACATGATAAAATAATGAAACATTATGATTGATTACATTTAATTTAAATTGATAATGTTATTTAATTCAATGATTGATTTCAACCTACATAAGTAGATATCAAATTTGAAGGTTTTCAATCAACTAGAAGTGCAACAGTAACTCACATTGAAGGTTTTCTATCAACTAGAAGTGCAACAATAACTCACATTGGGCAAAGTTTTAAAGTACGGGCCAATTACCAGCAGGACAACCAACAGCAAAGCACTGGACACCAGCCCAGTCACCTGTACAACAGACATCAACATGGTCATTTCATCTGCTATATGGTCATTTCATCTGCTATATGGTCATTTCATGTGCTATATGGTCATTTCATGTGCACAATGGTCATTTCATCTGCTCTTTGGTCATTTGGTGACTAACATAATCATTTTATGTGCTATATGTTCATTTGGTGACTGTCATGGTCATTTGGTGACTGTCATGGTCATTTGGTGACTGTGATGGTCATTTGGTGACTGTGATGGTCATTTGGTGACTGTCATGGTCATTTGGTGACTGTCATGGTCATTTGGTGACTGTGATGGTCATTTGGTGACTGTCATGGTCATTTGGTGACTGTCATGGTCATTTGGTGACTGTCATGGTCATTTGGTAACTGTCATTGTCATTTGGTGACTGTCATTGTCATTTGGTGACTGTCATTGTCATTTGGTGACTGTCATTGTCATTTGGTAACTGTCATTGTCATTTGGTAACTGTCATTGTCATTTGGTGACTGTCATTGTCATCTGGTAACTGTCATGGTCATTTGGTAACTGTCATGGTCATTTGGTGACTGTCATGGTCATTTGGTGACTGTGATGGTCATTTGGTGACTGTCATGGTCATTTGGTGACTGTCATGGTCATTTGGTGACTGTGATGGTCATTTGGTGACTGTCATGGTCATTTGGTGACTGTCATGGTCATTTGGTGACTGTCATGGTCATTTGGTAACTGTCATGGTCATTTGGTAACTGTCATTGTCATTTGGTGACTGTCATGGTCATTTGGTGACTGTCATGGTCATTTGGTAACTGTCATGGTCATTTGGTGACTGTCATGGTCATTTGGTGACTGTCATGGTCATTTGGTGACTGTCATTGTCATTTGGTAACTGTCATTGTCATTTGGTAACTGTCATTGTCATTTGGTGACTGTCATTGTCATTTGGTAACTGTCATTGTCATTTGGTAACTGTCATGGTCATTTGGTGACTGTCATGGTCATTTGGTGACTGTCATGGTCATTTGGTAACTGTCATTGTCATTTGGTAACTGTCATTGTCATTTGGTAACTGTCATTGTCATTTGGTAACTGTCATTGTCATTTGGTAACTGTCATGGTCATTTGGTGACTGTCATGGTCATTTGGTGACTGTGATGGTCATTTGGTGACTGTCATGGTCATTTGGTGACTGTCATGGTCATTTGGTGACTGTCATGGTCATTTGGTGACTGTCATGGTCATTTGGTAACTGTCATGGTCATTTGGTGACTGTCATTGTCATTTGGTGACTGTCATTGTCATTTGGTGACTGTCATTGTCATTTGGTAACTGTCATTGTCATTTGGTGACTGTCATTGTCATTTGGTGACTGTCATTGTCATTTGGTGACTGTCATTGTCATTTGGTAACTGTCATTGTCATTTGGTGACTGTCATTGTCATTTGGTAACTGTCATTGTCATTTGGTAACTGTCATTGTCATTTGGTGACTGTCATGGTCATTTGGTGACTGTCATGGTCATTTGGTAACTGTCATGGTCATTTGGTGACTGTATTAAGGTCAGCAACTGACCAACATACCCGAGTTCAAGGTCAAAAGGTCAGCAACTGACCAACATAACTAAGTTCAAGGTCAAAAGGTCAGCAACTGACCAACATAACTAAGTTTAAGGTCAAAAGGTCAGCAACTGACCAACATACCTGTGTTTAAGGTCAAAAGGTCAGCAACTGACCAACATAACTGAGTTTAAGGTCAAAAGGTCAGCAACTGACCAACATACCTGAGTTTAAGGTCAAAAGGTCAGCAACTGACCAACATAACTGAGTTTAAGGTCAAAAGGTCAGCAACTGACCAACATACCTGAGTTTAAGGTCAAAAGGTCAGCAAGTGACCAACATACCTGAGTTCTCCCACCAACATTCTCCTGCACCAAACTCCTGGACAGCGACACAGTGGACACAAATGATGAGAAGAAGGAGGAGACAACATTGCAGGTCCCATAGGCCAGGAGTTCCTGCACAAGTTTTAGATGGTCAGCTCAAATACATTTTTTTCACTGGTCAGCTCAAATACATTTTTTTCACTGGTCAGCTCAAATACATTTTTTTCACTGGTCAGCTCAAATACATTTTTTTCACTGGTCAGCTCAAATACATTTTTTTCACTGGTCAGTTCAAATACAGTTTTTTCACTCGTCAGTTCAAATACAGTTTTTTCACTCGTCAGCTCAAAACATTTTTTTCACTGGTCAGTTCAAATACATTTTTTTCACTGGTCAGCTCAAATACATTTTTTTCACTGGTCAGTTCAAATACAGTTTTTTCACTGGTCAGCTCAAAACATTTTTTTCACTGGTCAGTTCAAATACATTTTTTTCACTGGTCAGCTCAAATACATTTTTTTCACTGGTCAGTTCAAATACATTTTTTTCACTGGTCAGCTCAAATATATTTTTTTCACTGGTCAGTTCAAATACATTTTTTTCACTGGTCAGTTCAAATACATTTTTTTTTCTTTGGTCAGTTCAAATATTTTTCTTTTTTTACAAGCTTTTATTTAGTTCGAAATGTAACTCCACTTCTAATGGAGCAATTTTGTTCAAACTTTTCAAATATGTTCCACTCCGATGAAAATGCAAGGCTAGCTTTTTAAAAATTTATTTCATTTTTAATTAGTCATTAAAAACGAATTAAACGTTTTGAAATTAAGGGGAGATAACAAAATTAAATAACTAGTTAGATTACTATATTCAATAAAAGAAGGGGAGATAACTAGCTGTGGTTCACCAGAATGTTTAAAATCTTAGAGCCGGTCGCTCTAGTGAAGGCTATTATAAAGGGGAGGTAAACAAGAACTTATTGTGGTCTGTTAAAAATGGGGCAGATAATGGTGTTTTAAAGCAAATATTTTTAGTCATGTTGACTTCATAAATTAAGGAATTACTAAAAAGTAGGAAATAAAACAAATATTAAAAAAACTATAACAACAAACTTTTAAATGCATTGAAAATAGAAAATAAAACTAATCTGCTTTCTTTCATAAAAGCTTTGGTCGCTCATGAGATCTTTTACATATTTTAGCCACAACAGCTTTTATGAAAGAAAACAAATTAGTTTTATTTTCTTATTTTCAGTGCATTTAAAAGATTGTTGCTGTAGAGGTTTTTTAATATTTGTTTTATTATTGGTCAGTTCAAATACATTTTTTTCATTGGTCGGATCAAAAACATCTTATTTTCATTGAACAGTTTAAATGAACAAATTAGGGCTATATCAGCACACATAGATATGAGCATACAGTGAGTTACTATCATACAACACAACAGACCTGGTTAGAGTCTACAGCGTAGTCATGTTTTTTAGCAAAGATCTTGGCCATGGAAACTGAGATGGCAAATGACACAATGGCGATGGCTATAGAGTCAGCTATCACTTCTGACAGGCAGGTGAAAGCATTCAGGTTGGGAGCTGGAATTCTGAAAGATAAACTTTATATGTCAGTGCTGGTTAGTTTGATCAAGTTTTTCTACCAGTAGAACAGATCAAGCTCACAAAAGATGACTTAGGATCAAGATAAACTTTCTATGTCAGTGTTGGTTAGTTTGGTCAAGTTTTTCTATCAGTAGAACAGATCAAGCTCACAAAAGATGGCTGAGGATCAAGGTAAACTTACATTTTAAAAAACCTGCCATATGGACACTTGACATGGTTCAGAAAATTAAAACAGTATAATGGCCTATTTTAGAATAACCTGAATTAATCTTTTTTTAAATCCAATTAATTTCCGTTAGCAGCGCAATAGTTGTATGAAAGCATTTTGAGCCATTTTTTATTAGTTTAAAAATGTAATCTATAAAACAGCCTATAATGATTTCATTATAAAAAACATTTTCATTCCTTTTAACAGTTCTTTCATGAGGTTGAAAAAACTTATTCAGGTTTAAGGGAAACTACTCTGTTACATCAAAGTGAGATTTGTCTGCCTTGCCATAACAGGGAAGGATGAAATCTAAGGAGGCCACTATTAGTAAAGAAAATGTAAACATTAAAAATGTTTCTTTATTTCAAGGAAATGCCTGTTGTTTTGGTAGTAAAACTATTTCATGTCCAACAGCAGTTTGTTTCAAAGAAAAAACAACTTACCCTACAGGTATATCCCCAACAGTTTTCACTTTATAAGTTTCCTCAAGCTTAACAAAGTAAGATATCACAGTCCCTAGCGCAACCTGAATGGGGAGATGGCAAGAGTTAGGATCCAACTGGTGGCAATCATTTCACAACATGGCTGTACTAAAAGCTATTGGAAAAAACATATGAGGCACTCACAACAATGAGTTCAGTTGGAATTGGCATCTTGAGCTTGGGCTTGATCTTGGGGTTGCCATTGATGTATTCCTTGACCACCCACAGCAGAATCATGCACACAATAGAAGCAATGAAAGTCACTGCATTTGTGTCGGGCAGGTTTTTAAAGATGTCGTAGTAGGTCTGGAAGGTAGGTAATACAGGCTGTTAGAGGAGCCTTAATTAACATCAGGAGTAAATACAGCTCCCAGATCAGGCAACTGTTACAGTGGCCATTTCCTATAGAATAGGAACTTAAAATAACATTTAGTTCCCCTTGTGCAACAGCAGTTATCTCCCCAGCACTAGCAGTAATGCCCCCTGTAGTAACAATACTGAGCCCCCCATAGAAACCAGGAAATATGAGAAAGAGTTAGATGAGGACTCACATAGACCAGCTTGAAGGCTCCGCTGTACCTCCCAGTGGAGATGCCAAAGATGTGTTTGATCTGGCTGGTGAAGACATGGATGGCTGCCCCTGTTGTAAAGCCACTGATCAGAGGGTCAGACAGATAAACTGTCAGGAAACCCAGGCGAAACACTCCCAGCAGAATCTGAAAACATAAGCTTTTTAAATACGCCTACATACTGCACCCAACTGTTTACCTACACTACACTTACATACTACACTACTACAATTGTTTAGCTACAGTACACCTACATACAGCACCCAACTGTTTACCTGCACTACACCTACATACAGCGCCCAACTGTTTACCTACACTACACCTACATACAGCACCCAACTGTTTACCTACAGTACACCTACATGCAGCACCTAACTGTTTACCTACAGTACACCTACATGCAGCACCCAACTGTTTACCTACAGTACACCTACATACTACACCCAACTTTTTACCTGAAGTACACCTATATACTGTACAACTACATTTGTTTACCTACACTACACCTACATACTACACCCAACTGTTTACCTGAAGTACACCCACAGCAAAGGTGACTGACATCGCCAACATCAGTTTGACATTGAGAATTTCCTCTGAATTATCAGACAGCTCATAAGTCATGTTCCCACCACCAGCGTCTATAGTTTTGTTGTAGACCTCGGGGACCAAGCTACGCGCCTTCATCCCTTTATCAACTGTTGAACCAACCATCAGAGACACTACAGCAAATGTACCTGTGTAGTGAGGGGAACAGTTTTAGACAAATGTTGCGTGTCTCTCTCTGAAACATCTGAACCAAACACAACAGCCAGATAAAAATGAACATCCCTATATCCACACATCATCAGCTCAGGTATTCATCTTTCTACCAGCTACATCATCCATTTAACTACTCACCAATGTTTTAAACACAAAAACTTGCCATCCATTTAACTACTCACCAATAGAAACATGTTTGGAAGAGCCGAAGAAAAAATAAAGTATCACTGGGAAGAAGGACACATAGAGTCCAAATACTGGTGGCAGCGTGGACAACTGACCATAGGCCATACCTACGAGAACATGGTTTCAGGGTTACAACATATGCATGTAACTTTTGTAAATTATCCATTAGCCTACTAAAATACAACCAACAAGATGGTATATGTTTTGTGTGAACCCAACATAGGAGGGGGAACAAGTTACCTTGAGGGATGTGCATGATGCCCACAGTTAATCCAGCTATGGCATCTGCTATTAGATCCGTCTTGAAATTATAATCTCTCATGATGGCCAGGAATGGCAACTTGTGAGCAACAGATCTGCGGACACACGCAAATGAGCACTCACACTTCCTGACCTGTGACCTGATGTAGGTGAGTGGGGTGTGCTTAGGTCTCTGTCCTCCTTCAAAACCCTAGCCATTCAATGGACACAAGATCATGTCAAATCAAAAACACAATTGGTTCATTAATTACAATCATTAAGAGAATGTGATGAGCCGGAGTGGATTACCTGGTCAAACTCCTTCTGGGTGTAGATGGGCCTCTCAATGACCACGACCTCATCCACAAAAGACTCTGCTTCACCAGGCTCTCCATCCTCAGGGTGCCCTGACAGAAAACACAAGCTGTTAGAGCACATTGGCCAGACAGGTGGACACAAGCTGTTAGAGCACATTGGCCAGACAGGTGGACACAAGCTGTTAGAGCACATTGGCCAGACAGGTAGACACAAGCTGTTAGAGCACATTGGCCAGACAGGTGGACACAAGCTGTTAGAGCACATTGGCCAGACAGGTGGACACAAGCTGTTAGAGCACATTGGCCAGACAGGTGGACACAAGTTGTTAGAGCACATTGGCCAGACAGGTAGACACAAGCTGTTAGAGCACATTGGCCAGACAGGTGGACACAAGCTGTTAGAGCACATTGGCCAGACAGGTAGACACAAGCTGTTAGAGCACATTGGCCAGACAGGTGGACACAAGCTGTTAGAGCACATTGGCCAGACAGGTGGACACAAGCTGTTAGAGCACATTGGCCAGACAGGTGGACACACCTAAGACCTACTGAGACTTAAACCCCATCAAACAATCACCCACTAATAACAAGATCTACTGAAAATAAGACCTAACAGAAAGCAGTTTCTTCCAGGCATCTCTTCTGGGGACAGAGTCTTCATCATTCTCTCCCCCCCCCCCATTCAGTCTACTTCCCATCATGACTCTCAGAAAGCTTGATACACAAACAGTGAAGCACATAACTGGCCTGACACATTGAGCACATCTGTTGCAGCACATGCAGGATGTGTTGAGTACGTACAGGCTAAGTTTATTACAAAGAGATTTAAACAAAGGTAGAATAAAACACTGCATTCAATGGAGACAGGGAGTAGATCATCCTGTGAAGAGAGCCTCTTCTGTGATGTAATACCTACAGCTCTTATGTGAAATACAGCAAGTTGTTGTATGTCCATTAATACTTCCTCTATACTTTGAATACGAGAAAGTAAAAAGCAAGCTTGACACACCTATTAACCTTAATTGTTCTCTGATTTAAGACTTAATTTAGAAGTATGGAAGTGTAACTCCATTTTAGTTTTAGACATTTAAAAGGCTAACATTTAATATTTGTAAGTGATTTTTAAAAAGTGTGATCAATTTAAAAATTAACTAAAAGGCTATTTCAGATGCCATTTTTAAAAGACTAAAAGCAATTTTTATATCCACTATCAAGAGCAAGGTAAATACAAACAATAGACATATATCATAACATTTTATTTATAAAAAAAAAACAATGAAAAACAAAGATAAGAAAATTGTAACTACTTTGTTGTTGTTTAAAGCCTTAGAGTTTTACAGCAATAACACAGGCAAATCAATTATTAGTGTTTTACAGTTTTAGGTGTTTTAAAGTTTCAGGGTATCTAGTTCTGCTTATTAGTTATGCCCATGTTAGTTTTCTACAGTAATAAAAGAGGGAATCCAATTATTAGTGTTTTACAGTATTAGGGAGCCCAGTACAGCTTACATTAGTTATACCATGTTAGCAGGGCAATGTTTTAAAAAGGAAACTGTTTTATATGATTACACACGCAATATATGTGATCAATGTGTTAGTAATGAAGTTCAAAGTTTAAAAGACAATCATCAAACAATACAAGTTGTGTAAAACTAAAAGCACACCAACATAAAAAACAAACATGTCAATACTTAACATAATAATAGGTCTACTTCTTTTGAATAATATTAGCCTATCCCTGGACATGTCTGTATTGCCTGCTCAATGCTGATAGTTCAGCTCTATTGATGAGTTGAACATGTCTCAATTGTGTGCTGTATAGTGTGTGACAGGCCCAGCATCATCTGCTGCTGTGCTAGTAGTAAGTACCCCCCTCACCTGTGACAGGGGCACATCACCAGGTATGTTTACCTCAATTGGCTGCCATCTCAACTAATACCCCATGCACATCACCAGGTATGTTTACCTCAACTGTTTAGGGCTGCCAGTAACATCTCAACTAATACCCCATGCACATCACCAGGTATGTTTACCTCAACTGTTTAGGGCTGCCAGTAACATCTCAACTAATGCCCCATGCACATCACCAGGTATGTTTACCTCAACTGTTTAGGGCTGCCATCTCAACTAATGCCTCATGCACATCACCAGGTATGTTTACCTCAATTGTTTAGGGCTGCCATCTCAACTAATGCCCCATGCACATCTTATTGTACAGAGACATCAGGATACATGATTCAACACTAAGGGAGACTGGGGCAAGGACATTACACCCCCCCCCCCCTGAGGTCAATTTACCCCCCTACCTCCCCACCCTGAGTCATGAACCCCTGTTAATAACCCCCCCCCCCCCTCAACTATATATACTAAAAAAGCCTAACCCCAAAATCAATCCTAACCCCAACTCTAAACCTACATCTAACCCTAACCTTAGCCCTAACCCCAACTCTAAACCTACATCTAACCCTAACTTTAGCCCTAACCCCAACTTCTCCAGAACTGGGCTGGGTAGGGGTGGTGTAATTGCTCCAGGTGGTAATGTCTGAGTGGGGGAGGGGGGGTGAGTGTCCTACTCCCTGCCAGACCATAGTGATTCAGGTGGTAGTAGGATTACATCAGAGGGTAGAATCATACAACTGTGTTCACTTTATATACACATATTTTCATACAGCAATACAGATTGATAGAAGCATACAAAAATGCATACACATATGTGTTATATGTATACATATATATATATATACACACGTCTATGGATTTAATGATACAAAGCAAAACAAAAATGTTTACATCATATATATCTAAGCAATGCTTTAGTTCAGTGAGTGTGCTTTATAACTAATCAGGTGACATTAATCTAACACAGGTCACAGGACAACACAATCCTCCTGTGAACTTATAATATTCTAGACTGCCCAGATCCTGTAATAATGGTCCACTATTTTGTAACTTATTTTTGAGTCTTTAGGCCACACAACAACAAAGACTTTGTGGTGTTTATATTTCACCTTTGACCTTAGGTTACCTAAAGCCTAATGTGACCTAAAAGCTATATTTATTTAAGGATACTGGCCTTTTTACCATTGTGTCTGTATCCAAACATGTACACAATAGTGGGACAGTTGACATTTAGCTCAAGACATTGTGTATGTATCCAAACATGTACACAATAGTGGGGCAGTTGACATTTAGCTCAAGACATTGTGTATGTATCCAAACATGTACACAATAGTGGGACAGTTGACATTTAGCTCAAGACATTGTGTATGTATCCAAACATGTACACAATAGTGGGACAGTTGACATTTAGCTCAAGACATTTTGTATGTATCCAAACATGTACACAATAGTGGGACAGTTGACATTTAGCTCAAGACGTGTATGTATCCAAACATGTACACAATAGTGGGACAGTTGACATTTAGCTCAAGACGTGTATGTATCCAAACATGTACACAATAGTGGGACAGTTGACATTTAGCTCAAGACATTGTGTCTGTATCCAAACATGTACACAATAGTGGGACAGTTGACATTTAGCTCAAGACGTGTATGTATCCAAACATGTACACAATAGTGGGACAGTTGACATTTAGCTCAAGACATTGTGTATGTATCCAAACATGTACACAATAGTGGGACAGTTGACATTTAGCTCAAGACATTGTGTCTGTATCCAAACATGTACACAATAGTGGGACAGTTGACATTTAGCTCAAGACATTGTGTATGTATCCAAACATGTACACAATAGTGGGACAGTTGACATTTAGCTCAAGACATTATGTATGTATCCAAACATGTACACAATAGTGGGGCAGTTGACATTTAGCTCAAGACTGTGTATGTATCCAAACATGTACACAATAGTGGGACAGTTGACATTTAGCTCAAGACATTGTGTATGTATCCAAACATGTACACAATAGTGGGACAGTTGACATTTAGCTCAAGACATTGTGTATGTATCCAAACATGTACACAATAGTGGGGCAGTTGACATTTAGCTCAAGACATTATGTATGTATCCAAACATGTACACAATAGTGGGGCAGTTGACATTTAGCTCAAGACATTATGTATGTATCCAAACATGTACACAATAGTGGGGCAGTTGACATTTAGCTCAAGACGTGTATGTATCCAAACATGTACACAATAGTGGGACAGTTGACCTTTAGCTCAAGACGTGTATGTATCCAAACATGTACACAATAGTGGGACAGTTGACATTTAGCTCAAGACGTGTATGTATCCAAACATGTACACAATGGTGGGACAGTTGACATTTAGCTCAAGACATTATGTATGTATCCAAACATGTACACAATAGTGGGGCAGTTGACATTTAGCTCAAGACATTGTGTATGTATCCAAACATGTACACAATAGTGGGGCAGTTGACATTTAGCTCAAGACATTGTGTATGTATCCAAACATGTACACAATAGTGGGGCAGTTGACATTTAGCTCAAGACATTATGCCCTATACCACAACTACAAGACATGCATCACAAATTGACACACAATTATTCCACACGAACTTTCCATGACTGACACTCGACAACACCAACTATCGTCTCTGTAACGTTGACCGTACATGGTCTATGGTGTACACAGACAGACGGCACAACAGCGGTTTACCAAAATAGCTGGTGACATAAACGGTGACCCGGTCACCACACGTTCAATGGTGGAGCTAAGAGTACACAAGGCTTTCATCTCCCCTTACCCCCCCCCCCCGATCTGTGAGAAGGTCAGTCAACCTGATGTTGTTAGTGCACATCTACAGAAACGTGAAGCGTGTACAGGCTAGCACACGTACAGTCTAGCACGTGTACAGGCTAGCACGTGTACAAGCTAGCACGTGTACAGGCTAGCACGTGTACAAGCTAGCACGTGTACAGGCTAGCACGTGTACAGGCTAGCACACGTACAGGCTAGCACACGTACAGGCTAGCACAAGTACAGGCTAGCACGTGTACAGGCTAGCACACGTACAGGCTAGCACACGTACAGGCTAGCACTAGCACGTGTACAGGCTAGCACACGTACAGGCTAGCACAAGTACAGGCTAGCACACGTACAGGCTAGCACTTGCACGTGTACAGGCTAGCACACGTACAGGCTAGCACACGTACAGGCTAGCACACTTACAGGCAAGCACTAGCACGTGAAAAGGCTAGCACACGTACAGGCTAGCACACGTACAGGCTAGCACACGTACAGGCTAGCACTCGCACGTGTACAGGTTAGCACACGTACAGGCTAGCACACTTACAGGCTAGCACTAGCACACGTACAGGCTAGCACACGTACAGGCTAGCACACGTACAGGCTAGCACACTTACAGGCTAGCACTAGCACACGTACAGGCTAGCACACGTACAGGCTAGCACACGTACAGGCTAGCACACGTACAGGCTAGCACACGTACAGGCTAGCACACTTACAGGCTAGCACTAGCACACGTACAGGCTAGCACACGTACAGGCTAGCACACGTACAGGCTAGCACACGTACAGGCTAGCACACGTACAGGCTAGCACACGTACAGGCTAGCACACGTACAGGCTAGCACACGTACAGGCTAGCACATGTACAGGCAAGCACTAGCACGTGTACAGGCTAGCACATGTACAGGCTAGCACTAGCACGTGTACAGGCTAGCACGTGTACAGGCTAGCACACGTACAGGCTAGCACACGTACAGGCTAGCACACGTACAGGCTAGCACTAGCACGTATACAGGCTAGCACTAGCACATGTACAGGCTAGCACGTGTACAGGCTAGCACACGTACAGGCTAGCACACGTACAGGCTAGCACACGTACAGGCTAGCACTAGCACGTATACAGGCTAGCACTAGCACATGTACAGGCTAGCACGTGTACAGGCTAGCACACGTACAGGCTAGCACGTGTACAGGTTTGCAATAGCACACGTACAGGCTAGCACTAGCACACGTACAGGCTAGCACTAGCACACGTACAGGCTAGCACTAGCACACGTACAGGTTAGCACTAGCACACGTACAGGCTAGCACTAGCACATGTACAGGCTATGTGTACAGGCTAGCACGAGTACACAACGCGCTACATGAGTGAGTACATTGATACTATTGGAGCTATTAGTTGCTAACATTAGTTTAAAAGCAAAAACAAATCAATACTACACCAGAAAGCCGTGAAAGTTGAGGGTTTTGTTACACCTATCGTATTGTAAAGTGTAGCGGTGAGGGTTTTGTTACCGGTGTAAATAAGCCTATTTGTGTGCGTGTAAATCTGGGTACTTGGTCGCATCAAAAGTTTTCGTGCTATCGAAGTGAAGTATAAACAAGTACAGTTGTGCCGACAAAGATTGAGTTGGAAAAGTTTGAGTCCTCCCACGGCTTTGGTTTGTATTATAATACAAGGAGAAAAAAAACACAACTAAGAACAAAAATATGAACGAGCATCGCAAACGTCTAGTGGCAACTGGTCAAGCAGTACTCACGTTCAGGCAGACGTCTGGATCCCGTGACCGCTGGCTGCAGAAAGCCAGACCAATTAGACACGACCAGGGAAACCTTGGGCTGACATATGACACGGTGGGGGTGTCGTTACATGGGGCAGAAGGTCACCACTTCATGGTTTACAAGTTATCGAGTCACCACCCCAGGGTTTACAGGCTACTGAGTCACCACCCCAGGGTTTACAGGCTACTGAGTCACCAACCCAGGGTTTACAGGCTACTGAGTCACCACCCCAGGGTTTACAGGCTACTGAGTCACCACCCCAGGGTTTACAGGCTACTGAGTCACCAACCCAGGGTTTACAGGCTACTGAGTCACCAACCCAGGGTTTACAGGCTACTGAGTCACCAACCCAGGGTTTACAGGCTACTGAGTCACCAACCCAGGGTTTACAGGCTACTGAGTCACCACCCCAGGGTTTACAGGCTACTGAGTCACCAACCCAGGGTTTACAGGCTACTGAGTCACCACCCCAGGGTTTACAGGCTACTGAGTCACCACCCCAGGGTTTACAGGCTACTGAGTCACCAACCCAGGGTTTACAGGCTACTGAGTCACCAACCCAGGGTTTACAGGCTACTGAGTCACCAACCCAGGGTTTACAGGCTACTGAGTCACCAACCCAGGGTTTACAGGCTACTGAGTCACCAACCCAGGGTTTACAGGCTACTGAGTCACCAACCCAGGGTTTACAGGCTACTGAGTCACCAACCCAGGGTTTACAGGCTACTGAGTCACCAACCCAGGGTTTACAGGCTACTGAGTCACCAACCCAGGGTTTACAGGCTACTGAGTCACCAACCCAGGGTTTACAGGCTACTGAGTCACCAACCCAGGGTTTACAGGCTACTGAGTCACCAACCCAGGGTTTACAGGCTACTGAGTCACCAACCCAGGGTTTACAGGCTACTGAGTCACCAACCCAGGGTTTACAGGCTAATGAGTCACCAACCCAGGGTTTACAGGCTACTGAGTCACCAACCCAGGGTTTACAGGCTACTGAGTCACCAACCCAGGGTTTACAGGCTACTGAGTCACCAACCCAGGGTTTACAGGCTATTGAGTCACCAACCCAGGGTTTACAGGCTACTGAGTCACCAACCCAGGGTTTACAGGCTACTGAGTCACCAACCCAGGGTTTACAGGCTACTGAGTCACCACCCCAGGGTTTACAGGCTACTGAGTCACCAACCCAGGGTTTACAGGCTATTGAGTCACCAACCCAGGGTTTACAGGCTATTGAGTCACAACCCCAGGGTTTACAAGTTATTGAGTCACCAACCATGCATGTAATTGTGTCACCACTCCACTTATGTGTATAGGCGTGTGTAATTGTGTCACCCATAACCAGTTAGATGTGTTACCAGACTAACATTCTACTGAATATGTTAGGACAAGCAAGCCTTCACATAGAAGACACGACATTGTCGTTAAACATTTAATCACAAGCTTTCGAGTGGGTGGATTGTTGGTCAGGGTGCAGCAACCAATACAATAACATTCACATCGAGAATTCGGCAGTCACAAGTAACCTACAAGTCTGCACACTATGGCCTAAGTTTGAGCTTTGTGTGTTTAATGCATCACTGCTTATCGATTGATCCTAAGATAATGGGTGCAAAACATTTGGCCGATGGTAAGCACATTAAGAAAACCTAACACAAACCAAGAGAAGTAAAAGTTGATGTCAATTGACTGTATATACTTACAGTTGATGTTCTATATATAATCCTACACTTGACAGGCGTGTGGGTGACTGCTCCAGTCATATTACTCGATCCTAGTCGAGTGACTGCTTCAGTCATATCCTAATTGTGACTGCTTCAGTCATATCCTAATTGTGACTGCTTCAGTCATATCCTAACTGTGACTGCTTCAGTCATATCCTAATCGAACACAGAGATCGATATCTAGCAGAGATTAAGACACAAGTCCCCTCTGATAGCAGTCGGACAAGAGGAGTACGGTAAGAAACACATGCCACTATCTTGTGTACACCAGTCGATACCTCCACCCTGCCCAATCTACATGCCACTATCTTGTGTACACCAGTCGATACCTCCACCCTGCCCAATCTAAGTCCCGTCCAGGTGACCTAGATGCAGGACCAGGTAAGGTGGTTTGTTTGTTGCCAGCAGCTAGAGGGGATTTGTTTCACTCATCAAGGGGATCGCGTCACGTGAGTGAGTAGCTAACACAGGGGGCGCTCCACACAGGTGGGTTCTCTATGGGTGTCTTATGTAAGTCTAATACAGGGGGCGCTCCATACAGGTGGGTTCTCTACGGGTGTCTTATGTAAGTCTAACACGGGGGGGGGGGGGCGCTCCACACAGGTGGGTTCTCTACAGGTGTCTTATACAAGTCTAACACGGTGGGCGCTCCATACAGGTGTATTCTCTATGGGTGTCTTATACAAGTCTAACACAGGGGGGGGGGGGGCGCTCCACACAGGTGGGTTCTCTACGGGTGTCTTATGCAAGTCTAACACGGGGGGGGGGGGGGCGGGGGGCTCCACACAGGTGGGTTCTCTACGGGTGTCTTATGCAAGTCTAACACAGGGGGGGGGGGCTCCACACAGGTGGGTTCTCTACGGGTGTCTTATGCAAGTCTAACACAGGGGGGCGGGGGGCTCCACACAGGTGGGTTCTCTACGGGTGTCTTATGCAAGTCTAACACAGGGGGGCGCTCCATACAGGTGGGTTCTCTACGGGTGTCTTATGCAAGTCTAACACGGGGGGGGGGGGGGGCGGGGGGCTCCACACAGGTGGGTTCTCTATGGGTGTCTTATACAAGTCTAACACAGCCGAGGGGGTGGCATCGCTCCAAGGTTAACTCTAAGATTACAAGGATTATCTAGAGCCCATTTAATCTGAGACAAGTTTTCAGGGAAAATTTGTGTAGTTTCAAATTGTTATCGGCTATGAATCCCCAGTAAGGGTGGGGGATGGGGAGGGATGGTGTGATTGTTTTCGATCTAATTGGAGGGGGGTGTTATTATTATTGTTTTCGATCTAATTGGAGGTGGCGGGGTGTTAGTGTTATCTCTAAATGAATAAACTATACTAAAAATAAAGGTTAACGTGAAGAAACAAAAGAACTCAACATAGAGCTGGTCTATCATAAACTGGTGAAATCACAAGTCCACTATTGTATACAAAGTACAAGTCTGACATAACCACGCGACTAGACTGAATGGGTTGGTGCTAATGCTTATTTTTAATAGTGACCCACCAAATATAAGACGTTGTCTAAGGTACGTGTTATAAATGGCCATTTTGGCTAAATTCTAAAGTACATTATTATTATAAATGGCCATTTTGGTTAAATTCTAAAGTACATTATTGTTATAAATGGCCATTTTGGCTAAATTCTAAACTACATTATTGTTATAAATGGCCATTTTTGCTAAATTCTAAAGTACATTATTGTTATAAATGGCCATTTTGGAAGTGGATCAATGACAAGATAAGAGCTGATGAAGGAAGGGGAGTGAACCGTGTCCCACTAATTACAAAACGGACTAATTCCTCAGATAATTACAAGATTACATTCCTCGGGGCTTATCTAATCACTGTTTACACATGCAGAGAATTCAAATAAAAAAGCGAATCGTAGATTTGTAGAGCCAAGACATCAGGACTGAGCTACGTATCTGAAGAAATATGTCAACTATGTCGCACCTTTACCTTTCTTATCGAACAAACCGTGACTGACCATATCTCAGGTATTTCTCCCTTATGTGCACAAGCTGAAACTGGACCAACTCTCTACCATCTTTTAATTGACCCACACACGAGAGTGGGCTAACATATCAACACTAGAAGAATGGGGCTGAGTTGAAGGCTGGAATCCTGATGCTAAACGAACTTGTTAAAAGGGACCGTCCAACACCAAAGGAAACAACAGTGGTAGTCTGGGCTGTAGTTGGGTTAGTTGTACATGAGCAGAGTTAGTACGTTAATGGTGATAGAAAAACATGCGTCCATACTTAGAGGCAATCTGTAGCTGATCTTACACCGCATACGGCTGGCGGTAAATCCTCACAAGAAAAACATCCTCGCCACGTGACCTACACGGGAAACCCTCGCCTTTTATAAGGGGTTTGACACACTCCCCACCCACCCCTCCCAGCATTCTCCTCTGTCGTTTGTCAACACGGATGTCAGACCGGCAAAACGAAGGTTCACATTTATAAAATGGCAAATTGTTTTTGTCTTCCTTGCAGCAGAAAACTGTCAAGTGTGGGGTGAATAAGATATCACGACACAAACGGCAGCTAGCACGAGACGTGGATTCATTGATCCAGGAAATCCATATCACAACTCACAAGTGAGAACAACAAGTAACATTGTCAGGCTATTTATAGGCCGGCTAATTAGCTCTTGTGACGGCGGGAAGGACGTATGGATTGCTTGCCGTGCAGTTGGGGTTTAGAAATATGGGTGACCTG
The DNA here is from genome assembly GCF_028476545.2 of Physella acuta. Lineage (NCBI taxonomy): Eukaryota > Metazoa > Mollusca > Gastropoda > Physidae > Physella > Physella acuta. Next base: position 702,920 of record NW_026731723.1, on the reverse strand, counting down.
TGATAGAGGTCAGATGCAGAGTTCAAGGTACCCGCTATACAGGTAAACTAAACGGTATTATCCAAAGTACAGGTAAGAGATAACATTTGTAACCCAGAGGCTAAATATCATGTACCCCCCTGCTTCCACACCCCCCCCCATGATAAACATTTTAAGTTATTTTGATGGCCTTTTAAAAATAGGTAGATCTATATCATTTTTTTAAACAATGGCACTGTTGGCATATCGCTCAATGTTACCTAATGTAAATAAACACGTGAAAGAAACTTACCCTCCTCTAACATTGTCGGATTGAAGTCTGGCTCCATGGATGTACAGTATCCCAGAACTTGAAAGTGTACCGGTCAGGCTAGCGTTCATCACGTGCTCCGTGTACAGAACACAAGTCTCAGACTAGCAAACATGTTTTTCTCACTGATAAATCTGGTCCGTCAGCCAATCACTACGATCGTTGTCTATCAGAAGGCCAGTACGTTTGACAATGAATTGATTAGACCAATAGCTAGGCGCGGTGCGACAGTGTAGCACCAGGGAATGATGCAAACATTGGACTCAAACTGTAACACTACGGGAATAACAACCACGTGCTAATGTAGCGCCGAGAGAAGGACCAGCACTTTCCACTGTACCGAAGTAACACCCTATCTTTAAAACAATATCTAGCTCGAATATTTCTAACAGTACTCACAGTGTAGACCTACTTGTCGGCCAAATCTAAAAACCACCTAACGCGTAAACAATTTTTTTTTTAAATCACAGTAATAGTATTGCAACTCGATTGTTTTTCTTCGAGGTATGAAAGTTTCCACACAGCACTGAATGTGACAAATAAGACACGAAGATCAGCAGCGGGTACTTGAGTCATTAAGACAGACCAGAAACCCGGTGTAAACAAGCGCCAACAACACATAGACCAGAGGAGCGACAACACTCGTGTGACTGGTGTAGTCGGGACAAGTGTTCACAGACTCACGTATTTGGAGATAGGAGCAAGGTTAAGGTCAGCACTAGTCAACCAACGCGGTGGTCCAACGGGCCCTACTTTCTACCTGTCGCAGTGATGCAATGCTGGGGCGGCGGTGATAAACATAAAAAGTTTGGCTAGATCAGCAAGATGTTATTGTCATTAGATAAGAGTGCAAGCACGTCTAGGGTAGGTTCAACTGTCATTAAGGCTGAGAGGGAACTCATTGCCTCAAGGGCTCGTCCATAGAGAATATCACAACCTTTATTGGAGGGGGAGGGGACGGACTTATATGAAGATGGAGAATTAACGAAGTAACCCTTTAAATTATTATTTTAAGTTGAGGTTTTGTTTATTTTTGGCATTAAAACAACAGGTTAATTGTAATGAAATTTCTGTTCAGAAAAAAACAATTCTTATTAAAATTATTAGGCCTATTTTCTTTAAATATATAATAATGAACCACTAATAATTAAATAACCAAAAAAAAGGAAGTGTGGGTCACTGTTTTAATTGTATTAGGCCCCAATGTATTCAAAACATTATAATTGTGCACCAATTTAAAGTTAAATCTTGGTCACAGATTAAGTGCTGGGCCAGGGGTTATCATATTCGCACCACTACTTGACAGTTTAGCTCCTAAATCTTCATTAATTTAAAGCAGGGGTCTCCAAACTTTTCAGTCCGAGGGCCGCATTTACTATCAAATTTCAGTTCGGGGGCCAGTTTTTTCCAGGCATGTCTTTGATTTTTCTGGGCAAAGTTCCTCAGCCATCACCAACAAACGTTTTTTCAGTGGACAAAAAGATCTCCGCGGGCCAGATGAGAGGACCTCGCGGGCCGCATCTGGCCCGCGGGCCGTAGTTTGGAGACCCCTGATTTAAAGGTTAAATATTGGTCACAGATTAAGTGCTGCGCCAGGGGTTATCATACTTAACATAAACAGCAATGTTAACTGTACAGAAAAAGATGTTCTACCAGTAGTTGACAGTAACTGGAGCCATACAATACATCAGCAATGTTAACTGTACAGAAAAAGATGACAGTTATTGGAGCCATACATCAGCAATGTTAACTGTACAGAAAAAGATGACAGTTATTGGAGCCATACATCAGCAATGTTAACTGTACAGAAAAAGATGACAGTTATTGGAGCCATACATCAGCAATGTTAACTGTACAGAAAAAGATGACAGTTATTGGAGCCATACATCAGCAATGTTAACTGTACAGAAAAAGATGACAGTTATTGGAGCCATACATCAGCAATGTTAACTGTACAGAAAAAGATGACAGTAACTGGAGCCATACATCAGCAATGTTAACTGTACAGAAAAAGATGACAGTTATTGGAGCCATACATCAGCAATGTTAACTGTACAGAAAAAGATGACAGTTATTGGAGCCATACATCAGCAATGTTAACTGTACAGAAAAAGATGACAGTTATTGGAGCCATACATCAGCAATGTTAACTGTACAGAAAAAGATGACAGTTATTGGAGCCATATATCAGCAATGTTAACTGTACAGAAAAAGATGACAGTTATTGGAGCCATACATCAGCAATGTTAACTGTACAGAAAAAGATGACAGTTATTGGAGCCATACATCAGCAATGTTAACTGTACAGAAAAAGATGACAGTTATTGGAGCCATACATCAGCAATGTTAACTGTACAGAAAAAGATGACAGTTATTGGAGCCATACATCAGCAATGTTAACTGTACAGAAAAAGATGACAGTTATTGGAGCCATACATCAGCAATGTTAACTGTACAGAAAAAGATGACAGTTATTGCAGCCATACATCAGCAATGTTAACTGTACAGAAAAAGATGACAGTTATTGGAGCCATACATCAGCAATGTTAACTGTACAGAAAAAGATGACAGTTATTGGAGCCATACATCAGCAATGTTAACTGTACAGAAAAAGATGACAGTTATTGGAGCCATACATCAGCAATGTTAACTGTACAGAAAAAGATGACAGTTATTGCAGCCATACATCAGCAATGTTAACTGTACAGAAAAAGATGACAGTTATTGGAGCCATACATCAGCAATGTTAACTGTACAGAAAAAGATGACAGTTATTGAAGCCATACATCAGCAATGTTAAATTCTCCAGTGACTTGGAGGATAACAGCCTATACAAGTTTAATGACCTCTTTGTCCACAACTATACACCTGTTCTCCCCACACTTGTCACCAATAACTAGCCTTGACATGTCAGATGTAATAGAGGAAAATGACGAGCATCTTAAGGAGAAAAGGTGTGGTATGAGAGAGAAGTAACTGGCCAGTGGCTGGGTGCCATTGATACTAAATGACACAGTACAACTACATCACTGCATTACAAAGGATATCTCTAACACAGCTTGTTCATGATCTCAAAGTATTTCAGACTTCTCCCGATCAATGAAATTAATGGAGTATAAATTGTTGGAAGTTAGCCTTTCAATTACTTCATGGGTCTTCTGGTGCAGTAACTTCAAATATTTACTCTAGCTTGATTTATTTGTGCCAAGATGTCCGTCCAATGGACAAGTCATAAACACGGCCTTTAAGGAAATGACTAAAGCGGAAAGTCTCTCGATTTTGATGGCAACTACTTTATAACATACATGTCTTATGGTTCTCATGATGAAGGAGGGTTATAAAATAGATGGGAGTTAAGCTAATGAATGTACAGTTTACAGCTGGTAGAGAAAAACCCCACAATGTGTTCAGCAATTTTAAACTAAGGTATTTAGAAAATGCTATGATTGAAATAGATCTTTCTACAGTTTCCAGCAGAGGCATACAATACACAAACATTTATCTGCTTAAAGAAAACATGACTGACCATCTATCTGAATAAAGAAAATATGACTGAATGAATGCAAACAGAATTTACTGATAACCAGATTAACAGAAATAATGAATAATGCAAAATACATTATAAAAAGAAAGACAGGTCTGTCAACTGAAGACAAAATGTTTAAAAATCTTCTCTACCTTCAAAAGACGTGGTACAAGATCTTCTATACTAATACTATTGGGATATTTCCACCACCCCCACTTATATGCTGCTTATTTTTTACTTTCAGCCTTTTAAGTAATTTCACCAGTTTAAGATCACAGCTAATTTTGGTGACCAATGGCATACATTTTAAAACAATGTTTCATCCAAAATGGAGCAGAAAAAATATTTTACAATGATTAAGGAATAAAAACCTTAAAATTTTAAAAATATATTAAAATTGAAAGCACACGGTCAGCTTGAGTTATGTAACCAAAAAAGTTATCTCAAAATCTCTTTCCATTAAACTATGTAACACTTGCCAGCTATATGAGTGTTATAGAATAAACTACATAAAACAAAAAGAAATTCAAATAAAAATCAAACAGCAAAAATAAGTATGTAATATTTAAACCTGATATCTACTGACAACTTCATCTTGAATTTTTTTCTTTCGGGTTACATATACTGTCTTCAAACGAATACATTTTCTTCGCTCTTCATACAGGTGCTCTTTTAAATCCAGCTTGAAATTTCAACTTTTGCAACCAAAAAATAAATAAATTATGTTATTTTAAGTTTAAGCCAATAATGGCTATTCTTTAGACAGGTTAGAAATTTTAATAACAGAGCGATTATCAAAGGAAAATTACTGGTTCTTTAAATACACTTGTTGAGCACTACAATATTGTATCAATATTAATTTGTAAAGGTAGTGATAGGGTCAGGATCAGTGCTAGGGCCAGGGTTGATCAAAAAGGAATACTAACAAAAATATTTTTAGTATCAAGACACAAAAAATAAATACATTTGGGGAATTGCAGCTGACTTTAGATTCACAGTGCACTCCCCCCCCCCCCCCCTAATTTCTTTACAGGAAGAAATTAGTACTTAGATTTTACTAGTTACTTAGAAATGAGAATACTAACTAATTAAAATGAACAGCATTTCTCTAAATACTAATGCGATTTGCGCCAACAAATGGCAATGAATAGGCCTATCTGGTAATAATTTCATTATTTAGCCTATCTAAAACTTAAATAATAGTTATTTACTAGCCTAACGACTTATAGTTATTAGGCCTAATAGAAAATAATTTGGCTATTAGGCTAGTTAATATTGTTATAATGCCTAGGCTAATTATTAATTAACATTTAAAAATAACTGTTGCTAACATTAGCCTATAACTTTACAAACAATGCAGATCTAGTATGTAGGCCCTAGGCCCTTTTACTATTTGCATTTGTTTGTCTAGAGTCTAGTCTAAAACTTATAGATTTTTATCTAAAAAAGATTAGGCCTAAATTAAAAACATAAAAAAAGATTTAGCGTATTTTATTAGCCGCTTCTGGTTCACCTCTGGTTGAGCGTATTTTATTATAAACACAATCAAAACTCACAAAAACGTTAGTAAAAACCCAGGATTAGAGCTATGTTAGGAAAAAACCAGGATTAGAGCTAGATCTACTTATTTTTTTAAATGAATTTTTGAATGTAAGTTTTAATTAGAAAAGGTAAAAAAACATAAAAAAGCATTAGGATAGTTCCAATTAAATAGCCTGTGATGGTCAGTGTAATCGTCAGCTGGAGAAAAATCCCTACACATTGAGGGTTTACCGTGAGTCCACATTGACACTAATTTATCAGCATACGTCATAGCTTAGGCAATTCCTATTTGAAATTGTGGTGGTCTCAGTTTTGGGGGTCATTGTGAGTTCATAAACTTTTATTTATAGTATCATGCATGGGAGATACCTGCCTGTAACAATACAAACTTATTAACTTAACCACCTTGCAATTGTGAGTTTTGTACTTTACCCATTGCCATTAAAATCTTTACTGACACACGAACATAGCACATTCAATATTCCAGATTTGGATTTTTCTCAAGTTTTGACAAGAGTGGGAAAATGTTTACACGGTGTCCGATAATGGAATCTTCTTTAAAAAAAGGGGTGTTAGGTAACTGGTTTTTAACTAAATGCCATGCACACAGAGTTGGCTAAAGTCAAACCCTGTCCCTAACCCTAACCCCAACACTGGTCCTACCATACGCCTAACCCTAATTTCTAACCATAAAATTAGTCGAGATTACAATACTACTAATAACCCAACACCCCTTTTTTACAGAAGATTCCATTATCGGACACTGGTATCTATAATTAATTATCCTAAATGCCAAATGGCAAACATTGCCGCAAACATTAATTATTAACAAGATAAAAGACGTAAAAGTCACCTCAAAACTTACTAAACTTTGGTAAATTAAAGCGATAAAATATATTCTAGATCTAGATTAATAATTTAGTAACACTAGATCTTGTAGTAGGGGCATATAACCGCATATAAAAATATATATATAGTTATTTAATTTATAGTCATCGTCGTATACTTTAGTAGTAAGTAGAGGCCCTAGCGATAGATTAGAAGTAAAAGCAGAAGTAAACTTCTAACTCTTGTGCGTGATGAGTAAAAAAATTGTTATTTAGTTTTCTGTGGTTTCCAGAACACAAGAGTGATAAAAAGAAAAGTGGTACACCCCTCCCAAGGTTACAAAGATCATGATCAATAATAAGCAGTAGCGTACGCAGGGGGGGGGGAGCAGGGGGAGCTGCCGCTCCCCCTCTGGCCATTTTCAGCAAAGTGGCGCCTTTTTGGAAACTTTTTAAACTCAAAGTTTTAAACAATGATATTTGTTAAAAATTATTTTTGTTCGGCACATCTATGTAAATCACAAGATTTCTTTTCATGCAGCAATTAATCATTATTGTACCTGTCTAGTAGTTTCTACGTTTACAACACGTATTAACAGCTGCATCAGTTTGCCATTCTTAAAATAACCATTACGATGCATTGCAAAGTTTAAAAAACCTCTACGGGTAGTACTACTTGGCAAGAGGGGTGTTAAGTTTTAAGCAACTGATAATGTATTTGCTTAAGAATAATTGAATTAGAAAATGTTATACATAAATCTTCACACATAATTACGTTATATATACAGTTTGAATCGTGTGATTAATTTTTAAAAAATTACAATACAGAAACAAATACAACTGATGTGGCACCTCTATTTAAATTTATTTATGAGCAAACTGCGTAGTGGTGGGAAAATTAGTATTCTTACAGTTTGGGCGATAGTGATTACGATTACAAATTGTATGAAACAGTTACAACCCCCTCCCCCATGGACCCCTCTGTAAAAAAAATATTGTCATAATACCACTGCTACTTATTTAAATCTATTTCTATAATATATATTTGTTTAATATATATTTGTGTAATATATATGTATGTTTAGAATAGTCATCTAAAAACTGACGCTATGTTCACTCTGAGTTGGTTATCTTCCCCCCCCCCCCCCCACCTCACCACCACAATTGTGTAGAGCGACATTAATGTCACACCTTGTTATAAACTGGGTTGGATAATCGACCTAAAGTGACCGGACAGTGGTAAATGAAGTTGAACCCACCCACCCCCCCCCCCCCCAACCCACCCTGAACTGATATGTAAATGCGTAATGGTGTACCAAAGTACCATGCCGCCAGAAAATTAGCTTTTTTAAACATAAAACTTTGTGAATATTGTTTTTGCAATTACCAGTAAAAAGGTGTGTGAGCAATACAGTGATCTAACCCATACCTATCACTATGTTAAAAAATGATCTTAAAAGAACACAAAGAAGCAGTAGTTAATTAAAAATATATGATCTGAACTAAAAGACCAATATTTAGTAAATGTAGGCTGCTATTTCGAATGTTTAGCTGTTATTTGGAAAAGCGTGGTTTTATACCAACTCTGATTTTAAAAACTTTCATTATGCTGTAACACTTTAGCATTTATGCTGACGATATATTAAATTCTGATTATAGACAAAAACATTTTGTAAACACGAATAGTGTTAAGCAATTTCATTATATTCTAAAGTAATTATTTATTTGTTTTGACATTTATAATTAAATGTGTAGATATATACATATTTATATTAAGAGAGTGATTATTTCCCCTATTTCACTTGTCTTAAATAGTTTCCCAGGAATTATTATGTAAGAATTTTTTTAACAAGAATTACAAAACAGATTGTGTTACGTTCATTGTTTTTGGTTGTGGTGTGTGTATATTTGTTTTATTTTTGTTTAGATTGATACTATTTTTGTTTTGTCGGCCTACATTGTGTGTTTTTTTTTTTATTTCTTCGGAGTGCTACTTTCAATTATTTTACATCATAGCGAAGTAATGACATACAGCTAGTAATTATATATATATATATATATATATATATATATATATATATATATATATATATATATATATATATATATATATATATATATATATATATATATATATATAATACACGTATATAGAACGTGTTAAAAATTCGGCGCCTTTTTTTTTGCTCTTTTCGCTCCCCCTACAACGAAAACCTGGATACGCCTCTGGTAATAAGCTATCATGATTTATAGATCAAAGTCTAGTCTATAGCCGTCCAAGCTGGATCTAGATCTATATAATAATTTATTTCAATTTCTGAAAAGCTCTACATTAGTAATTACTAATACAGACTATGGGAAAAGAAAAACATTGACGACCACCTGCACAACCTTTTATTCCACCCCCCCCCCCATACACACACTCCAAGCTTTTACAGAGTAAAACGTGTGAGATGTAAAGTGTTTCATAACAGAAACCCCAGCATGATTAGAGACCAGACAAGGGCAGTGTTTCTTCCAGACTTTTTTCTCCGGGGGGGGGGGGGGGTGCACTTTGGGGGGGGGGGGGGGGGCGGACACTGTTAAAAGTATATATTTTCTATATAAATGATATAAATTTCATTTCGCTCAGGGGGGGGGGGCGGTAACAATTTTTCAGCCTACACAAACACACAGAACCAACACCAATCATTCGTGGTTAACTCATGTCTTGATAAGTGGAGGAAGAAATTTCTCCTAATGGGGTGGGTGGATCAATACTGGTTTTCACCTGACGTACTGTGTTGTTTGTCTGGCCATCACATGCCTGTTTAGAGGTCGCTGTTGTTTGGCCATCAAAGGCTTGTCTGGCCATCACAGGCTTGTCTGGCCATCACAGGTTTGTCTGGCCATCAAAGGCTTGTCTGGCCATCACAGGCTTGTCTGGCCATCAAAGGCTTGTCTGGCCATCACAGTTTTGTCTGGCCATCACAGGCTTGTCTGGCCATCACAGGCTTGTCTGGCCATCACAGGCTTGTCTGGCCATCACAGGCTTGTCTGGCCATCACAGTTTTGTCTGGCCATCACAGGCGTGTCTGGCCATCACAGTTTTGTTTAGAGGTCGCTGTTGTTTGGCCATCACAGACTTGTTTGGCCATCAAAGGCTTGTCTGGCCATCACAGGCTTGTCTGGCCATCACATGCTTGTTTAGAGGTCGCTGTTGTTTGGCCATCATAGGCTTGTTTGGCCATCACAGGTTTGTCTGGCCATCAAAGGCTTGTTTGGCCATCAAAGGCTTGTTTGGCCATCAAAGGCTTGTTTGGCCATCACAGGCTTGTCTGGCCATCACATGCTTGTTTAGAGGTCGCTGTTGTTTGGCCATCAAAGGCTTGTTTGGCCATCAAAGGCTTGTTTGGCCATCAAAGGCTTGTTTGGCCATCACAGGCTTGTCTGGCCATCACAGGCTTGTTTAGAACTCGCTGGCCATCACAGGCTTGTCTGGCCATCACAGGCTTGTTTAGAACTCGCTGGCCATCACAGGCTTGTTTGGCCATCACAGGCTTGTTTAGAACTCGCTGGCCATCACAGGCTTGTTTGGCCATCACAGGCTTGTCTGGCCATCACAGACTTGTTTAGAGCTCATGTGTTGACCACAACCCACCCAGTTTGGGATGTTTTGGTCAGCGGCCCCACACACGGGACATAGAAATGGGAGTCGTAGTTTTATAGGATATGTCCTGACAGCAGTTAGCGTTGAAAGCCCAATGTACCCTGATCACGTATCGTTGTTTACCGTAGAAGGACCCAGTCAACACACGTGATAAAACAGGATAATGGCATAGATGTAGCCACAGATGTAGCCACAAGGTATTGGTACAGATGTAGCCACAGATGTAGCCACAAGGTATTGGTACAGATGTAGCCACAAGGTACTGGTACAGATGTAGCCACAAGGTATTGGTACAGATGTAGCCACAGATGTAGCCACAAGGTATTGGTACAGATGTAGCCACAAGGTACTGGTACAGATGTAGCCACACGGTACTGGTACAGATGTAGCCACAAGGTACTGGTACAGATGTAGCCACAAGGTACTGGTACAGATGTAGCCACAAGGTACTGGTACAGATGTAGCCACAAGGTATTGGTACAGATGTAGCCACAAGGTACTGGTACAGATGTAGCCACAAGGTACTGGTACAGATGTAGCCACAAGGTACTGGTACAGATGTAGCCACAAGGTACTGGTACAGATGTAGCCACAAGGTACTGGTACAGATGTAGCCACAAGGTACTGGTACAGATGTAGCCACAAGGTATTGGTACAGATGTAGCCACAAGGTATTGGTACAGATGTAGCCACAAGGTACTGGTACAGATGTAGCCACAGATGTAGCCACAAGGTACTGGTACAGATGTAGCCACAAGGTACTGGTACAGATGTAGCCACAAGGTACTGGTACAGATGTAGCCACAAGGTACTGGTACAGATGTAGCCACAAGGTACTGGTACAGATGTAGCCACAAGGTATTGGTACAGATGTAGCCACAAGGTACTGGTACAGATGTAGCCACAAGGTACTGGTACAGATGTAGCCACAAGGTATTGGTACAGATGTAGCCACAAGGTACTGGTACAGATGTAGCCACAAGGTACTGGTACAGATGTAGCCACAAGGTACTGGTACATATGTAGCCACAAGGTATTGGTACAGATGTAGCCACAAGGTACTGGTACAGATGTAGCCACAAGGTATTGGTACAAATGTAGCCACAAGGTACTGGTACAGATGTAGCCACAAGGTACTGGTACAGATGTAGCCACAAGGTACTGGTACAGATGTAGCCACAAGGTATTGGTACAGATGTAGCCACAAGGTACTGGTACAGATGTAGCCACAAGGTACTGGTACAGATGTAGCCACAAGGTACTGGTACAGATGTAGCCACAAGGTACTGGTACAGATGTAGCCACAAGGTACTGGTACAGATGTAGCCACAAGGTACTGGTACAGATGTAGCCACAAGGTACTGGTACAGATGTAGCCACAAGGTACTGGTACAGATGTAGCCACAAGGTACTGGTACAGATGTAGCCACAAGGTATTGGTACAGATGTAGCCACAAGGTATTGGTACAGATGTAGCCACAAGGTACTGGTACAGATGTAGCCACAAGGTATTGGTACAGATGTAGCCACAAGGTATTGGTACAGATGTAGCCACAAGGTACTGGTACAGATGTAGCCACAAGGAATTGGTACAGATGTAGCCACAAGGTATTGGTACAGATGTAGCCACAAGGTATTGGTACAGATGTAGCCACAAGGTATTGGTACAGATGTAGCCACAAGGTACTGGTACAGATGTAGCCACAAGGTACTGGTACAGATGTAGCCACAAGGTATTGGTACAGATGTAGCCACAAGGTACTGGTACAGATGTAGCCACAGATGTAGCCACAAGGTACTGGCATAGATGTAGCCACAAGGTACTGGCATAGATGTAGCCACAAGGTACTGGCACAGATGTAGCCACAAGGTATTGGTACAGATGTAGCCACAAGGTACTGGTACAGATGTAGCCACAGATGTAGCCACAAGGTATTGGTACAGATGTAGCCACAAGGTATTGGTACAGATGTAGCCACAAGGTACTGGTACAGATGTAGCCACAGATGTAGCCACAAGGTATTGGTACAGATGTAGCCACAAGGTATTGGTACAGATGTAGCCACAAGGTATTGGTACAGATGTAGCCACAAGGTACTGGTACAGATGTAGCCACAAGGTATTGGTACAGATGTAGCCACAAGGTACTGGTACAGATGTAGCCACAAGGTACTGGTACAGATGTAGCCACAAGGTATTGGTACAGATGTAGCCACAAGGTACTGGTACAGATGTAGCCACAAGGTATTGGTACAGATGTAGCCACAAGGTACTGGTACAGATGTAGCCACAAGGTACTGGTACAGATGTAGCCACAGATGTAGCCACAAGGTACTGGTACAGATGTAGCCACAAGGTACTGGTACAGATGTAGCCACAAGGTATTGGTACAGATGTAGCCACAAGGTACTGGTACAGATGTAGCCACAGATGTAGCCACAAGGTACTGGTACAGATGTAGCCACAAGGTACTGGTACAGATGTAGCCACAAGGTATTGGTACAGATGTAGCCACAGATGTAGCCACAAGGTACTGGTACAGATGTAGCCACAGATGTAGCCACAAGGTACTGGTACAGATGTAGCCACAGATGTAGCCACAAGGTACTGGTACAGATGTAGCCACAGATGTAGCCACAAGGTACTGGTACAGATGTAGCCACAAGGTACTGGTACAGATGTAGCCACAGATGTAGCCACAAGGTACTGGTACAGATGTAGCCACAAGGTATTGGTACAGATGTAGCCACAAGGTACTGGTACAGATGTAGCCACAAGGTACTGGTACAGATGTAGCCACAAGGTACTGGTACAGATGTAGCCACAAGGTATTGGTACAGATGTAGCCACAAGGTATTGGTACAGATGTAGCCACAAGGTATTGGTACAGATGTAGCCACAAGGTATTGGTACAGATGTAGCCACAGATGTAGCCATAAGTCTAAGATAAAGGTGACCCATCACGTGACTGGAGAACATTTTGTGGCGGTCATCAACCTTTGATGTGTCAAGTCTAAGCCACCTATTGATTAGCTACCTGTTAATTAGCTACCTATTGACTGAAAGTTTACAACCCCACAAAAGTACAACTGATTAAGAGAGTTTGTGTGGATGTTTCCCTGAACCCAAGATGTTTAGATGCCCCTCCCCCACCCCACCCATAATCACACAGAACTCCGCCTCGGAACAGGGGGCACTCTATACTCCAAGAATGCATTGTTCTCACGAATGTCATTTTCATTCGCTCCAAAAGAGGAAGCAATCACGTGTAGTACTGTTTACCTATATCGATACATGTTCATGTTCATGATATATATATATATATATATATATATATATATATATATATATATATATATATATATATATATATATATATATATATATATATATATATATATATATATATATATATATCCTAATATATAATTCCCCATGTGCGCACTTCTCTCTCTCTCTCTCTCTGTCTGTCCGCAAAATATTTTCGCCGGACATCACGCCAGAAACGGCAGCGATATATGGAGAACTTTATACGGACTTTTGTTGAAAATAATATGCTAGATGTTTTAAATGTATAACCACAATTTTAGTTAAAGAAGAAAAATAAAAATTAAAGGCGTATTCGAATGTAGAGAAACAGTATTATTTATGCAACCGGAAAAGCATTAATATATGTGAAAAAGAACGCATGAAATTGTGACGTCACTATTGCTTATACATTAACTAATGACGTCATCTGCCGTGTTTAGAATAAAAAGAAATGAACTATTTCATTCAAATTTGATTTAGATCTACGTACACTATGAAATGTATACAATACAATTTTTCCGGCCTAAACTCATAAAATTTATTTTATTTATTTGGATTCTAGATCTAGATATTCTAGATTCATCTATTCAAATAATACATTTCTATACTAAAGTATTTCAGGCCTTAATTACTTTATTGAAATCTTTGTTTATCTATGCAATTTGCTAATCTCTATAATATATAAAGCAAAGTTGTCGGGTGCCCGATAGGGCACTTCCCGGCGCCGCAGGCGCTTCAAATTTGGCAGGATCTTGCCTTGGGGCGACAGAACACGGGGGCCGGTTGGCCGAAAAGTCTACGATGATGGGGTAAAAACTGACCTCGACTGACCGGCGCCTTATATGAGCTATAAATCGAAAAAAAATGTCCACGGAGGAACCTCTTCATAACTCCTGAGGTCGTAGACCGACCCTCGGGCGAATTAATTAAGCATTCAAATTCTCAATGTTTTCGAAAGCCTAAGCAAAGCTGGGCAGCATGCCTAGTATATATATATATATATATATATATATATATATATATATATATATATATATATATATATATATATATATATATATATATCAGAGGATCAATGGAATCCTGCAATAGCGGAAGAAACTCCGCTTTACAGTGACAATTTATTTTTGCGGTTATTAAAAGATAAACATCAATTTCCAACAAAGACAACTGCCCTACTGTGTAGGCTATAGGCGTATTTGCTGCAGATAACTGAGATAAGATGTTTGGTGCTACTGCACGCGGTTAATGGATGTTAGTTTCAATCAAGGCCCAGAGTTAAGTCAAGGGAAACAAGTGTGTTAGTGCTGACAAAAGTAAGGGTTACTGTGTAGCTAGAATACGGATATAGACTGGTTTCATTAAAAAAAAACAGGTTTTTTGCTGTTATAAGTTGGACAACTTACAGATGGACATTGACGACAAAATCTTGACATTGACAAGAAAAGTTGGACATTGACAAGAAAAGTTGGACAACTTACAGATGGACGAGAAAATCACCTTCCCTCCTCGCTTGACTTGAACACAGGGGCGCGACTTGGGTGGCGGGGCGTGCATGGTGACAGCACGGGGGCGCCACTAGCCGGGCCGCCAGCACCAACCCCCGCCTGTGTGTACAACCCCCGCCTGTACGTACAACCCCTCCAGTACACAGTCACCGACCTTTGTGTACCCTTACAGCGCCGTGTGTCAGGTTCCAGAAATATCAGACACTCTGCTCTAGTCAGGCACTAGTTCAGTAGTTTAAAACGTCCTTAGAATGGTTGATGGGCCGTTATGCACCAGTCCTAGCCACAACTTACAACGGCGAGAAAGTTACCTCTATTTATATCTGAGTGGGGGGGAGGGGGGTGTTTCTTGAATAAAATTAATTTGAAGCATAGACCGTTACGCTCCAGTTTCTAAGGCGGATAGTGGCGGTGGATAGAGGCGGTGGATAGTGGCGGTGGATAGAGGCGGTGGATAGAGGCGGTGGATAGTGGCGGTGGATAGAGGCGGTGGATAGAGGCGGTGGATAGTGGCTGTGGATAGAGGCGGTGGATAGTGGCGGTGGATAGAGGCGGTGGAGAGTGGCGGTGGATAGAGGCGGTGGAGAGTGGCGGTGGATAGAGGCGGTGGAGAGTGGCGGTGGATAGAGGCGGTGGATAGTGGCGGTGGATAGAGGCGGTGGATAGAGGCGGTGGATAGAGGCGGTGGATAGTGGCGGTGGATAGTGGCTGTGGATAGAGGCGGTGGATAGTGGCGGTGGATAGTGGCGGTGGATAGTGGCTGTGGATAGAGGCGGTGGATAGTGGCGGTGGATAGAGGCGGTGGATAGTGGCGGTGGATAGTGGCTGTGGATAGAGGCGGTGGATAGTGGCGGTGGATAGAGGCGGTGGATAGTGGCGGTGGATAGTGGCGGTGGATAGAGGCGGTGGATAGAGGCGGTGGATAGAGGCGGTGGATAGTGGCTGTGGATAATGGTGTGGATAGTGGCGTATAGGAGAGGCTCTGGTGGACGGGTGTTACTGTGTCCTATGGGTAGTTTGTGGGTGATATGTGGGTAATTTATGGATGGATGTCCTCTATTTGTGTCCTCTCGTTATTTTGTGGATATCTTCTAATTTATGGATGTCCTGTGGATATTCTCTCTGACGCTACTGGTTGGCATTCTAATGCTATATATATATATATATATATATATATATATATATACCTATTTCTATATAGCCAGTAAAACAGTAGGGGAGAAGTCATGTTTTACCATTATATAACACCAAACAGAAAGTTGACGCGACAAACTAGCAGACATAATTATCATTAACCCTAGCTACGCCCCATCAGGGAGCTACGCACACATCGATTGGCCACGGACAGATCTGGAACATTCTGGTTCTCGATACAACTGTTTGGACAAAGGTCATCTACCAAACAGCTTCAAATGGTATCACCTGAAACCTTTGAAAACATCAACAGGTGCTCAACAGGTGTTCATGAATTATTTACCTGTTGACTGACCAATGGTGCACATGACTTTGACAATGGTGCACATGACTTTGACTGACCAATGGTGCACATGACTTCAGCACGTGTCTGTCGATTGACTAGCCCGGTAAATACCACTTGTCTACATGTTGGATGTGACTTGAATTTTGTTCACATAAAATTGAGCTTCAGCCTAAGGCAACAATAACCACGGTATTGTCTGCCCTTGTTCAACTTTTTATTGACGTCATGTATTAGGTCAGAGGGCGATGTTTCGTTGTTTACCTCGGTCTAGTGGCAGGATGCTGCGTCTATGTTTACCTCGGTCTAGTGGCAGGATGCTGCGTCTATGTTTACCTCGGTCTAGTGGCAGAATGCTGCGTCTATGTTTACCTCGGTCTAGTGGCAGAATGCTGCGTCTATGTTTACCTCGGTCTAGTGGCAGAATGCTGCGTCTATGTTTACCTCGGTCTAGTGGCAGAATGCTGCGTCTATGTTTACCTCGGTCTAGTGGCAGGATGCTGCGTCTATGTTTACCTCGGTCTAGTGGCAGGATGCTGCGTCTACGTTTACCTCGGTCTAGTGGCAGGATGCTGCGTCTATGTTTACCTCGGTCTAGTGGCAGGATGCTGCGTCTATGTTTACCTCGGTCTAGTGGCAAGATGCTGCGTCTATGTTTACCTCGGTCTAGTGGCAGGATGCTGCGTCTATGTTTACCTCGGTCTAGTGGCAGAATGCTGCGTCTATGTTTACCTCGGTCTAGTGGCAGAATGCTGCGTCTATGTTTACCTCGGTCTAGTGGCAGAATGCTGCGTCTATGTTTACCTCGGTCTAGTGGCAGAATGCTGCGTCTATGTTTACCTCGGTCTAGTGGCAGGATGCTGCGTCTATGTTTACCTCGGTCTAGTGGCAGGATGCTGCGTCTATGTTTACCTCGGTCTAGTGGCAGGATGCTGCGTCTATGTTTACCTCGGTCTAGTGGCAGGATGCTGCGTCTATGTTTACCTCGGTCTAGTGGCAAGATGCTGCGTCTATGTTTACCTCGGTCTAGTGGCAGGATGCTGCGTCTATGTTTACCTCGGTCTAGTGGCAGAATGCTGCGTCTATGTTTTCCTCGGTCTAGTGGCAGAATGCTGCGTCTATGTTTACCTCGGTCTAGTGGCAAGATGCTGCGTCTATGTTTACCTCGGTCTAGTGGCAGAATGCTGCGTCTATGTTTACCTCGGTCTAGTGGCAGAATGCTGCGTCTATGTTTACCTCGGTCTAGTGGCAGGATGCTGCGTCTATGTTTACATCTATTGTCTTATAGCCTAGCCCTGTCTTACAGCCCTGTCTTAAATTCCGGTCTTTAGGTTCAGACAGGTTTAGTTAGGCCAGCCAAAGTTTCTAACACGCCAAGAGAATGTTGTCAGTTGGTTGAAGAAGTCGGCCATTGCCGTAACGTGTTTCTCTGTGGACTCATTCAACCGTGACAAGCCGGTGTGTAGCCGTGTCAACACCGGGGTCAGCAAGTGGAACCTGGGGCAGTGGATGTCATGCTGGAGGGCGGGAGAGATGGGGGGGGGGGATTACATAATTAAATAGTCAGACGTTGGTGTTCTATTCACTGGTACCTCATCTAAATGCTGGTTAGATCTAAATGCTGGTTAGATCTAAATGTTGGTTAGATCTGGAGGTTGGTTATATTTAAATATACATATGTATATATATATATATATATATATATATATATATATATATATATATATATATATATATATATATATATATATTATATATATATATATATATATATATATATATATATATATATA